>NW_027669782.1:0-165674 GCF_964146895.1 Miniopterus schreibersii | reverse complement strand
GATGTGGGCGATGCTGCTACAGCCACCATGTTTCCAGCTTCCACCTTATAAACTTCTGACTCGTAGTCTGGTTCTACTGGCCCTGAGCTTCGGCCCAGCTTCAGGCTGGCATTGGGCTTCAAGCAGCGGCTAAGCTCGTTGCCCATTGTGTACCTTCACTCCTCAATTCTGTCACCACCTTTACTTGTCACCCACCTTCCCTGCCTTCAGCAGTCTCTCCTCCAAAACAATGACACACCTGGCACCCTTCAAGCAGGCACAAACTAGCTTTCTGATGGCCTGGCTGCCAGGCACAGGGCCCGACAAGGGCTCAGGGCCCCTGCCACACACCCTCTGCTTTGCTGCTACTGCCTCCTTTTAGTTGACTAGTATGTGAGGATGGCGGCCAACCAAACTAATTCAAAAGGGGGTAGGGAACAGACTAACACTGAGAACTACAACCACTTCCAGAAGAGAACACAACCAAAGCTCCTCCTCCTTCGCATCCAGTTCTCAACTGAAGAGCATTTTCCTGGCTGGGACCAGCCAACCAGAACACATTCCGTGGTCACCTGGCTACCAGAGACCAATCACGCAGAATTCTCGCTATGTGCCCGCCTCACAGAAAAAGCATATGATTGGCTGGTGGGCATGGCTCAGTGGTTGAGCATTGACCTATGACCCAGGAGATGGAGGTTGGGTTCCCAATCAAGGCACATGCCTGGATTGCAGACTCATCCCTCCTAGGGGGCTGCAGGAGACAGCCAATCAATGACTCTCATCATTGATGTTTCTCTCTCTCTCTCCCTCTCCCTTCCTCTCTCTGAAATAATAAAAACTCTAAAGAAAAAAAGCATGTTTTACAATGCCTGCCCCCTGCCCTCCATCTCCCCAAGGCCAGACCTCTGTTCTTCTTCACCTCACCAGTAGATGTGCCATAGACTCAGGTTTCCATTCACTACAGTGGTAGGGAATGTCTGGCCCACTGGCTATATGCTGCCTGAGAAATCATTTGATCTGGCCCTGCCAAGTAAAGCGCAGATGGGACTTGGAATTCAATAAATCTAGGAGCTTTTTTAATAGCTAATTTTTAAGCTGACGATTTTGTATGGCGCGAGAATGATGTTATAAATATCCAAATGGCCCTTGGCAGATAAAAGGTTCCCCAACCCTACATGATTACAGGCTGCCTGGAGCTATCTGCTTGTGTGCAAAGTATAGCAGGCATTTGCTAATGCAAGCAAGCCGGTTTCATTAGCAACTCAGTTTCTTTGGGACTGTCAGCTGAGTTCTTTGATATGTTGCTCACCGAACTTATTTACACCCTGTTGACCACTTCCCTAACTAAATGCTCCTCCTCTTTCCCTCCAAAAACTGTTAGTTTTAACCTGCATCTTGACCATAGCAACCTCTGGAGCCCTGGTCTTCTGTCAATTAACAGACTCTAAAATGCGGGTCATAGACCCCTTACCCCTCCACTTACTCAGGAGTAAAATCAGAAGCAAACTCATCCCTCCCAGTTCAGAAATGCAGGAATTCACCTATTTGCATTTCTCATTTCTGTTTCTCCCTACCACATAGAGAGTTTCCAGTTTTCCTTTCTTTCTGAACAATAAAGCTTAAAGCACGATTTTCTCACTCAAAATGGAGAAACTCAAAGTGGGATAACACTATCCTGATTTGATGAAGATGATGATAATGATGGTAACATTTGACAAACACCTACTGTGCTCCCAACCTTCTTTCAAGTGAGATATCTATTTAACCATCCAAAACCATCCTCATCTTACAGACTTTGCAGAAGAAATTGAGACACAGAAGTAAAGTAACACTTCTCAGGTCACATGGTTTTTCAGGAATGGAGTGAGGATATGACTCTAGATAATTTGGGATAAGGACCTTCTATCAGGATTTTTTAAAATTTTTTGATGTGAAACTTTAATATACTTTGTTTTTCAACAGTAAGTTTCTCCAATGTGCCAGACACTGTATGTGTGAAACACTCCCACCTTCAGTCAGTCCAGCAGATAGAAAAAACAAAGGCTTTAGCCAGACTCACTAAGAAACAAAGAGAGAGGACCCAAATAAATAAAATCAGAAATGAAAGAGGCGATATAACAACTGATCCAACAGAAATACAAAGGATTGTAAGAAAATATTATGAGCAACTGTATGCCAACAAATTGGACAACATAGGGGAAATGGACAAATTCCTAGAAGCATACAGCCTTCCAAAGCTGAATCAAGAAGAGGCAGAAAACCTGAATAGGCCGATAACAACTAATGAAATTGAAGCAGTAATCAAAAAACTCCCAGCAAACAAAAGTCCTGGACCAGATGGATTTACAGGCGAGTTTTACCAAACATTCAAAGAAGAATTAACACCTATTCTATTCAAACTATTCCAGAAAATTCAAGAGGAGGGAAAACTCCCAAATTCGTTTTATGAGGCCAGCATCACCCTAATCCCAAAACCAGATAAAGATACTACAAAGAAAGAAAATTATAGGCCGATATCCCTGATGAACATAGATGCTAAAATCCTCACTAAAATACTAGCAAACCGGATCCAGCAATACATTAAAAAGATCATACATCATGACCAAGTGGGATTTATTCTGGGGATGCAAGGCTGGTACAACATCCACAAATCAATAAATGTGATACATCACATAAACAAAATGAAGGACAAAAATCATATGATCATATCAATAGACGCAGAAAAAGCATTCGACAAAATACAGCACCCATTTCTGATAAAAACTGTCAGCAAAGTGGGAATAGAGTGATCATACCTCAACATAATAAAGGCCATATACGACAGACCTACAGCCAACATCATACTCAATGAGCAAAAACTAAAACCATTTCCATTAAAAACCAGAACAAGATAGGAATGTCCACTTTCACCACTCTTATTCAACATAGTTCTGGAAGTCTTCGCCATAGCCATCAGATAGGAGGAAAACATAAAGGTATCCAAATTGGAAAGGAGGAAGTACAACTTTCATTATTTGCGGATGACATGATATTGTACATAGAAAACCCTAAAGACTCCATCAAAGCGCTACTAGATTTGATCAATGAATTTGGCAAGGTAGCTGGATACAAAATCAACATCCGGAAATCAATGGCATTCTTATACACCAACAATGAACTTTCAGAGAGAGAAACTGAAAAAGCAATACCATTTACCATTGCAACTAAAAAAATAAGATACCTAGGAATAAGCTTAACCAAGGATGTAAAAGACCTGTCCTCAGAAAACTACGTGACACTGAAAAAAGAAATGGAGGAAGATTTAAACAGGTGGAAGAAGATACCATGCTCATGGATTGGGAGAATTAATATCATTAAAATGTCCATACTACCCAAAGCAATTTATAAATTTAATGCAATTCCTATGAAAATACCAACAGCATATTTCACAGACCTAGAACAAACATTTCGAAAATTTATATGGAACCAAAAAACACCCCGAATAGCTGTAGCCATCTTGAGAAAAAAGAAAGGAGTGGGAGGGATCACATTACCAGACTTCAAACTATATTACAAAGCCACTGTAATCAAAACAGCCTGGTATTGGTACCACAACAGGCTTATAGATCAATGGAACAGAACAGAGACCCCAGAAATAGACCCACGACACTATGGTCAGTTAATATTTGACAAAGGAGGCAAGAGTATCCAATGGAGTAAGGACAGTCTCTTCAATAAGTGGTGCTGGGAAAATTGGACAGATACATGCAAAAGAATGAAACTAGACCACCAACTTTCACCATACACAAAAATAAACTCAAAATGGATAAAAGACTTAAATGTAAGGCACGAAACCATAAAAGTCCTGGAAGAAAACATAGGCAGTAAAATCACAGACATCCCACGTAGTGGACTTTTCACTGATACATCTCCTAGGGCAAGAGAAACAAAGGAAAAAATAAACATATGGGACTACATCAAACTAAAAAGCTTCTACACAGCAAAAGAAAACAGCCTCAAAATACAAAGGATCCCCACGGTCTGGGAAAACATATTTGCCAAGGATGAATCTGATAAGGGGCTAATTTCCAAAGTGTACAAAGAACTCATAGCACTCAGCAAGAGGAAGACAAACAACCCAATTAAGAAATGGGCAAAGGACTTAAATAGACAGTTCTCCAAATAGGACATACAGATGGCCAAGAGACACATGAGAAAATGCTCAACGTCGCTAATCATCAGAGAGATGCAAATTAAAACCACAATGAAGTATCAATTCACACCTGTCAGAATGGCTGCCATCAACAAATCAACAAACAACATGTGCTGGCGAGGGTGTGGAAAAAGGGGAACCCTAGTACACTGCTGGTGGGAATGCAGACTGCTGCAACCACTATGGAAAACAGTATGGAGGTTCCTCAAAAAATTAAAAATGGAGCTGCTGTTTGATCCAGTGATTCCACTCCTAGGAATGTATCTTAAGAATCCTGAAACATTCATCAGAAAGGATATATGTACCCCGGTGTTCATAGCAGCACAGTTTACAATAGCTAAGATCTGGAAACAGCCCAAGTGCCCATCAGTAGATGAGTGGATAAGTAAGCTGTGAGGCATTTACACCATGGAATACTATGCAGCTGTAAAGAAGGAGAATCTTGTACCCTTTGGGAAAGTATGGATGGACCTGGACAATATTATGCTAAGTGAAATAAGCCAGGCAGCGAAAGACAAATATCACATGATCTCGCTTATATGTGGAATCTAAAGAACTTAATAAACTGATGAACAGAATAGATTCAATGACATGGAAGCATAGATGAGACTGATGAATGTCAGAGGGATGGAGGAGGGCGGGTGGGTGGAGGGGGAGAGAGTAACCAAAGAATTTATGTGCATATATACACAACCCAAGGACATGGACAATGGTGGGGAGAGGGACTGGGGAGGGGGAAGGGATGGGGTGGAACGGGTCATTGGGAAGAAAAAGGGGCACCTGTAATATTTTAAACAACAATAAAACTTAAAAAAAAAAAAAAGTTGGGTCATAGTTTATGACAAATATGGCCCAGTAATGAGATAACAGGTATTCACTTAAGTTGGACAGTGATATCATCGTTGTTCAAACCTGCCAACACTTCTCTGTAACTATAGGTATAACCTGCTGGCACTGAGGCCCTTGTTGACACTGAGGACTCAGGCCAGTGGCCCTACTGTTGTTGCTATTCTTAGTCCCTGGGCATGTAGGTTGCACCCAGCTTATAGAAGTACCACTTCCTGAATGTTTAATGTCAGTTCTTAACTGTGGTCAAGTAAGTGGATCAACCCAAGAGTCTGGGCTGAACTGGCACACTTACTTAACACATGGTTTTGAAATCAGTTGCATGTGTTCATTGCTCTTTGAGAAAGAGAGCCAGTTTGGTCTTTGGTTTCCAAAAAATAATCATCAAAAGGCAGCCTACAGAAGAATGACAAGTAAATGTTGATAGAGTCAATAGGCCTGGAGAGGACCTGGAAAGATAAGTAGGAGGCAAAAATGAGTTTTTTTGAATATATCTTTTGTTTTTTTTAAATACATCCTTATTGACTTCATAGAGAGGAAAGGAGAGGAAGAGAGAGGGAAAAACATCAATGATGAAAGGTATTGATCAGGTGCCTTCTGAATGCCCCCTACCTAGGGGGCCCACAACCTGGGCATGTGCCCTGGCCAGGAACCGAACCATCACCTCCTGGTTCATAGGTTGAAGCTCAACCACAGAGCCATGGCGGCCGGGCAGTATATGCATTCTTAAAGGAAGTTACTGATGATGGCTCTTTCCATAAGTGTGAAGCCATCAGGAACGTAAGAGGAGTTTGGAAACTAACAAAAGTCTTCTGAGAGGAGCATGCTAGTCCAAGTTTGGTCCAACACTGAACTATGTTTTTGCTCATGCACCCATAGCCTGTGATTTGATAGTAGGTTAGGAATTTCCAAATTGGGTGTGTTAGCCAGTAACTTTTCCCCCATAATTGACTAATAGAGATTGTACACTTCCCTGAAATTTTATTTGCAGATATCAGAGGAGGCTTCCATTTTTCCATTCCCAAGGCATGGAAGTGCGGGAGAGAGAGAAAAAAAGAATTGAGAGAGGAGGGAGGGAGAGCAAGAAAGGAGAGGTGAAATATTGGCAGTTGGCAGTTGGAATCAGTTGGCAGTTATGGGATCAGTGAGTCTTCAGTTGGGATGGATGGAGCCTAAAGATTGGGGACTTGGGTGTAAGATGTAGGAATAGAAAACAGACATAATGGAGGGGAAGGAGGGGCAACCAGTTTACCTAAAATTTGGAGATGAGATGTTTGCTGAATGACCCTGATGAAAAGTGCTTATGGATCAGTCTGAGGCTTGTTTAAAATGACACTTCATTCAGTTTATCAGATGGGTCAGCAGGATGGCCAAGTGGGTAGGCAGGGGTACCAAGAGGGCTTAGGATTTGGGGCCAGGGTCCCTGACACTCCTTTTTTTACTCCAATACTTTAAGATGCTCTGCTAAATAAGCTTATATCTGTTAATAAGGGGGTTAAAAACATTTTGATACATCTTAATTTGGGGATCTCAAAAAACAAACAGCATAGAAATGATAATACTTTCATTCTAAATGGAAGGTTATCTTTTTTAATTTGTAACATAAGAAATAGAATTAGTCTAATAATTTCAATAATGCAGCATGTATAAGTGCCAGGAGAGTCTGTGGCATTTCCGTGAAGTGTCCCCACGGCTGTGAGGACTATGTGTGTCCTGAAGCAAAGAAGTGAGGGACAGCAGCAAGTCCACAGAAAGCCGGGAGGTCTTCAAGGTCCTGGATGCCCTGGCTCAAGTGGACAGGCACACACTGCACAGCACAATGGATAGAGCTTCCAGTGCCACATCTCAGCATCATGTGGAACTGAAGTGCTTCACATCTCAGGGTAAAAATGGCTTCCTTTCCTTCCCTGTGAAAGGTGAGAGTGGGGCAGCGATCCTCAGAGTACACAGTGCCCCTTTCTGCCGTCCCCATCAACTCCCAACCTTTCAGAAGGTCACATGGAGATACATGTGCAGTCTATTTAAATAATAAGGCAGGTTTGCAGAAAGAATTGCCTTCAGATGCATTTTCTCTGCTCCCTAAAGAGCTTTGTAAAATATTGGATCCATGAGAAGAAAAAATAATACATCATCCATGCATCTCAACCAAAACTCTGTGAGTGGGACAGTAATAACATGTGTTCTCACTTGAAGCTTCAATCCACAGTTAAGGCAGGTTCCGTGAAAGACCCATCCCAGGTGCTGACAGAAATAGTGCCCGTCACAAAGAGGTGGAGAGAACAGCTGAGAAATGTTCCTGAGTTAAAATTTTCTTCAATTTGTTTTTTATTGCAATGTCTTATGGGTAACCAAAAAATACTGTAAAAATAGGGCTTACCAAAAAAAAAAAAAGATTATTTTCATAGTCCTAGCAATAATGAATGAATGCTAAGTACAGGAAGTTGATAATTCTAGTTGAAAGTTCAAGTGTGAGCAGGTGGCCGCTGGGCCCCAGACCCATCTACTAATTTTGCAGCCAGGAGGGTGTCAGCTCAATTGAGGGCCCTCCAGTGGGAAATGGGTGGGCACAGGGACAGGTCAGCAAGGTCATGAAACAAGAGCCATGGGCAACCAGAAAACCAACTATTTTCAAACTTGCCCAGTTCATAGGCATCAGAAGATTCCAATGAAATTAAAAAGGGTCACTTGATTAATAAACAGATGGCAAATCCCAAAAAGTCACACCTGATGCCCAAGGAATATTTTGAGAAGTCTCAATGCACAGTGCTGTAACTTTGCTTTTTGAAGATGTAACACTTGTCTATGAAAAAGATCTCACTTGAAAACTGACCTCTTTGGAAAAGGAAAATGGAAAGTACAGCCCCTGTGGCACTGTGATCCTATCTCCAAGGCAGGAGGACAAGCTGGGCTCCAAGGCTGAGCTTCCTGTCCAGGGGCCGCTGAGGCTTCTCCAGTCCCAGCGAGGTTGGCGGAGCCAGGGTCAGGACTGGCTCCCTCTCCTCCTGCCCTGCAGCTTGCGTGCAGGGAGAAAACGGATCCACATTTAAACTTTCATCACTTAGGTGAAATTAAGATGTATATTGTTTTCTTCTTCTTTCCCAGGGAGCACCACAGTAATGCTACCCGCTGATGGGAAGAAAAAGCTCAGAGTATACAGTGGCCTGACGAAGTCACAGGACCCATCCCTGCCAGCTCCCACCATCACTTCCATTTCTCTTCACCAGCTGCAGTGACATGTAAGAAACAGTGCATTTAATTGCAGGTTCCAGTGAAGCTTTCTCTTTGGGGGAAGACAAGACAATGTACTTTGTTAGATGGCCAACTAGCCTCCATATGAGAGTCTGTGTGATCTCTCCAGGTGCAGGGGACACTCTGATCATCACAGTGTTCACATGAAGCCGACAAGACAGTGCCCCTGTGGCTGGACTGGGTGGCGTGTGGGGTGTCTTCAGATTCCCGGCTGAGGCCCAGACTCTCCCTGTCCCCCAGAACACTGCGCTGGAACCAAACGCTTTCAAATAGCATCAGAGTATCTTTGCAGCTGGAAATAAGGTGAAATAGGTGAGACATAGGAGGCGGGAGTATTTTAGAGCGCTGTGGACACTGCAGTTCTGGAAGAGCCCAGCATCTACCAGAAGCCATTTGGGCACCTCTGCATCTGTTTTCCACGTGGCATGAGCACAACTTCTGGTTCAGGGGTCCAGGGAGGTTCCTGGAAGGAAGTTCTAGCATAAGCATCAGGCCAGTCAGAGCAATCATGGATGTGCATTCAAAACGGGGCATTCACAAAAACATGTCACACTGTTATACCCAGGTTACATGAGACTCATTCACACAGAGAATAAATTGAGTGTTTGGAGATTTATTTAGCTGCTGGCGGTGACTGCGAGGGGCTCCTGCCCTAAACAAAGTCACAGCCCCAAACAGTTTTTGCAGGGAGAATATAGAGGTAGAAAAAACAAACAAACTACATTCTATTTGGTGAAGGGGGAGCAGTTCAGTCAAGGGGATGCAAGTGGTGGAACTAGGGAAGCAGTAGACAGAAGCTAAGATAAGCGTTAATTAACTTTCTAGTTATCTATCCTCTGGAATTTTGTGGGCTGCAATGCTTTACACTGCACCAAGAAAGCAGAAGAGGTCATTGCTTCTACATAATAAATTCTGTTGCTCTTGTTTATCTTAAAGTAGCAGTTGTAAGGGTAGAATATGAGGTGCTGTACTTCAACACGGGCTGGGGCGATGGGTGACCAGCTTGGTCTCATGGCTGGTCTGCCAGAAAGAATGGACATTCAGTTCATTAGACATTGGTCTCATCTGGAGCAGGGCTCGAGTTCTTCACACCTCTTCACACCAGAGAACTCTAGGCCTCTGAGGGCTCTATGTCTTTCCTCCAGAAATTTATTCATATTGTCCAAATTCATTTTTAGTTCTTTGAATTTATTATTCACCTCAGAGGCCATATCACCAAGACTCTTCTCTTCTGTCACTGTCCGACCATTGCTTTTAGTTTCTGAAGCAAGACTTGTGGAGCAGATTCTTCCTCTGAGCTCAGACTGCGTGTGGGCCTCCTGTTAATGCTGGGGCCTGGAGTGCTGTGCTGGGAGGGGTGGGGCAGCAATTGGTAGTCGGGGGTCAGCTGCACCAGCTTGTTGTCTCCATTTTGGCCCGATAGGGCGAGTGAATGGGAGGGGAACACAGATCTCACTTCCCTCGGTTTCTCAGATTATCTAAAAAGCCTTTGATGTACTGCTCATCCATGTGTGGCCAGCTGTCTGCATCCTTGTCAGATAGGGTGCTCCCTGATATTTCCAGCCCAGGCCTATTATTTTCAATGCTCTTAATCTGCACAAGAAACGAAAGTGAATATTTAGTAGACCTAAGCTTGTTTGGCAAAGACTAGAAGAACAATCATACTAGAAACCTAACAAGTCACATCACAAGCTTTAAACTCAGAGGTCAAGGGCCTATACAAATTCTGTCCCCGCCCACTGTGCTCACTGCCTCATCCTAACCCTATAAGAAATAAAGCTGAAGTTTACTTTTTTCTCACTACTTTTTCACAAGACAAGTTTTGGATATTAAGAATTAATGACCTTTAATTAACTTAAAATTTTCTAACACGTTATGCATTAGTGAAAACTGCTCCATCTCTGTTGCACATTAATGGGACACAATGGAAAGGTGTGTGGTTTTAATGGAATTCTTAATCAAGGCTTTAATAAAAAAGTGTAGTGCACTAATTACAGGTATAATGGAAAATATTCTGTGAATTCATGTTATTACTTACGTGGAATAAAAACTTTCAACATTGATTTACACTTTAGATATAAGTTCTAAGTGTGTGTTGAGCGTGGAGGCCGTACCACAAATCCATTCCCTCTCCTCTTCCTTTTAGAAATATCTCATTAAAATTAAAGAAATAGCCTTGGCCACTTTAGCACAGTGGATATACCGTCCGCCATGGGCTGAAGGGTCAGAGGTTCCATTCAGGTCAAGAGCATGGACCTCAGTTTCAGGCTCCATCCCTGGCCCCTGTCAGGGTTGGGCATGTGTGGGAGGGAGGCAGTCAATCGATGTGTCTCTCTCACATCAATCTTTGTCTCTCTCCTCTCTCCCTTTCACTCTCTCTGAAAAGCAATGAAAAAAATATCAAAGGTGAGGATTGAAAAGAAAATTTAAATACATACAAAAAAAGTTACAATGTAGTATAAATAGCAGATGATTTTTAACATTTGAAAGTGGAATACTGGACAGAGGAGTGGTAACTGAGGTGACAGAACACAAGCAGCACAAACTTGATGTCTACAAAGTGTGGCTGGGACAGGAATGAGAGAGCTGGTTTATCTGAGAGCACTCAAGGCAGGTTCAGAATCCAGAGGATTGGCCCCCAAATCCTTGCAGTGATGCCTGTCAGTGAACACAAGTCCTGCTCACTCCCTGTGCTTCCAAGTAGACCTAAGGGACAACCAGGGACCACTGCACACTCAAGGAGAGCCACCTAGTAAGAGAGATCAAAACAGGAAGAATGCAATTAATGACAGTGATAAAATTCAGAACCAAATAAGAACCTAAAAAATATATAATTCTTACTCAACTTTAGAAAGGCAAAAAGGGAAATAATCAAATGCTATTAAAAGGAGAATGAAAGATTATAAAAGAACTCTCTAAATTAAAAACACAGACAAATAATTTCATAGAAAGGCTGGAGCATAAATCAAGAAACTGCAGGAAGTAGAAACAGACAAAATAAAAAACAGGAGGGGAAAGACTTCGAGATCCACACAGGAACACTGGCCTAGGAGTCCAACTTTTGAGTAATAAGGATCACTAGACAGAAGTATAATGGAAAAAACAAGAAAGAAACAAAAGCAATTCACTGAGAGAAGAGATCTGCAGACTTAATGATCATAATAAAATAAAAAGGTACAAACCAAACTGTATCATAAGATTTCAGAATCCCAGAGATAGAGAAGGTACTAAAAGTTTCCAGAGATGCAAGGTCTGGGGTGAAAATGAGCAATATTGGTAATATACAACACATCAGACGATGCCAACAGATTGAAGAGCAACACTGCAAATGAGCAAACAGTAGAAATGCCTTAACACCCCCAAAGTTAGTTTCAACCTAGAATTCTATATCCTATAAAATAGGCATTTCTGTGGGGTGGGATCTCTACAAATGTCGGCCCATGTACCACTTCCCAGGGATATGCGATCCAGTAAAACAAGGGAGTATAACAAGACAGAGGGAAGCATGGGACATAGTATAGAGGAGATGCAACACAGGAGAGCAGTTCTGTGAGATCCCAGATGACTTCAAGAGTCATGCCAGGAAAACGGGCACAGAGCAGGCCTAGGCAAAACCAGTCATACTACAGCCAGATAACAAAAGGCCAGGAAGGTTGTTTCCAAGAAAAATATGAAACAGATGTGCTTCTTTTTTTTAAATGTTTTATTGATTTCAGAGAGAGGTAGGGAGAGAGACATAGAAACATCAATGATGAGAAAGTTGTCATTGATCAGCAGCTCCCTGTATGCCCCCAACTGGGGATTAAGCCCCCAACCCAGATGTGTGCCCTGCCCAGGAATCAAACCTCTATCTCCTGGATCCTACGTCAATGCTCAACTGCTGATCCACACCTGGCCAGGAAAAATCGATGTGTTTCATAGATGGAAAATATTTTTGACAGGCATGTGACAAATGTCACTACATTTGAGGGGAAATAGCTGTTCAAAACAGGCAAGGGAATATAGTCAGGAAATTAATTCCACACACACACACACAAATAAATTACTAAATATTAGTTAGTGTAGCATAAATGGAGTATTTCTGTCTAATAGTCATCTTTGTGTGCT
This sequence comes from Miniopterus schreibersii, assembly GCF_964146895.1. Lineage (NCBI taxonomy): Eukaryota > Metazoa > Chordata > Mammalia > Chiroptera > Miniopteridae > Miniopterus > Miniopterus schreibersii. Next base: position 153,301 of record NW_027669782.1, on the reverse strand, counting down.
TGATTATTAGATTGTTAGGTACAAAAATGTGTTGCTCTAACCAGGAAGAACAGCCTACACACTGCATCTGGATATGTGAGGTAATGTTGGCTACAAAGAGGGGGACTGAATTATCCTGGATAAGTGGGGGAGTGCCAGATGTCAGTAAAATTTGAGAAAGATAATAAAGGGTATACAAGGGAGAGGCACAGCCATAGAACTACATGGCTTGGCAGGGAAAAATATTTGCACAGTCATAATAATGTAACATTGATTCTGATTCAATAAAATTGTTGTACATGTGAGGGAGCAGAGGGAGGGAAATAAGGGTGCAGTGGAGTGAGAAAGCTAAGCTTTTACCTGCTAGGACAGGAAGTCAGTAGACAGTGTTAAACATCAAGTTAGCTATTATACTTTTGTTAAAAAGTGATTAAAAAATAAGGGCAAAACACATTAAGGCAGATTTTTAAGTCACCTTGTTATTGAAATCTAGCCCAGCCTGGCCGGTGTGGCTCAGTAGTTGAGAATGGACCCAGGACCCAGGACCCAGGAGGTGAGCAGTTCAATTCCCAGTCAGGGAGCATGCCAGGGCTGTGGCTTGATCCAAGCAGGGTGCATGTGGGAGGCAGCCAATCGATGTTGATGTTGATGTTTCTCTCTCATCAAAGTTTTTATGTTTCTATCTCTCCTTCTCCCCTCTTCTCTCACTAAAATCAATAAACATAGTTTTAAAAAAGAAATTTAAGCTAAACCTCAAAAACCTTTAAAAAATGGATATTACCAAGCCAAAGACATTCCTGAATACATATGTTTGAACATTAGAAAAACAGAAGATATTTAGAAAATCAACAAAAAGAAGTCCATTATATTTTTTAGGAATCATGGCAGACAAGGTTTAAATCACACCATTAATTTATTAACTTTTCAACTGTTCTCTTACATGAATTACATCATTGGTCTTTCTCTTCTTTTGCTCTAAGAATAGAAAAAATCTGATCAATTCTGATAGAAATGCCACAGAAAAAGTAAAGTTTCTGATTATCTGACAGATTACTAACATACGAAATGATATAAAATTTTATTCAATTGTTTATAATATCCAACAAAATTTATAATTTAAATGACCTGGAATGATGTGTCCCATAAAGTAAATTCTAAAAACATAGTTTTACTTTCTGACCAAACAAATATTCTCTGTTAGATGCAAATGAAAGAACTTCCAGGTACAGAAGAAACAGGTGAGGAACTTACCTAACAGACAAGTTTGCCTCTTGCATACCTGGGCTTCCACCCAGGAGTTGTTTCTAATCCTACATTGATTTCTACCCACCTCATTGTGTCACTGGGACCTCACAGTTGGCAGCTCTGAGAACCAGTTTCTGGCCAGGCACTAACCCCTAGATGCACCAGCATCCCTGGCTGCATCCCGAACCACTTATTGGTAATCAACTAAAATCTCTTAATAAAAACATAAGAGGGTTTCTGCTCCATTGAAAAGTCACCTCTTTAAGTTTGAATTTGAAATCAGTGTGGTCACCTGAGTGAACACGCCTGCAGCACACAAGTCATCCTGCTCTCACAAAGGCCAGAAGAGTAAAAGCTCCAAGAGGGTCTGGGCTGATCTTTGTTTCCCATGCTCCTCCTGTAACGTGGGCCGGGCATCGCAGGCGCACATCCCTCATGACTGTAGAGAGGGGGCATGGGGTAGCTTTCCCTTCCCTGTCTCCCCTCTCTATGAGTTGGCTGTTGTCATGTGTTTAATTTGGCAATATAAGGGAAAAGAGGTCAGTGCCCCATCTAAATATTCAGGTATTGCAAGTTTTAAAAGTTCTTGCAGCACACCAGTGAAAAATTGTCATTTAAGCTAATTCAAACTATATTCAACAAACAAGCTTATTTGGTGAGCCGTGGTTTACTTTGGGGCTATTCAACGTGGCACATTTAAATGTCAGCATGGAACCTCACTATTGTAATCCACAGCACACTTCCAGGATAGTGATTTTTAATTTTTTCAAAGAAATGATTTTTAACTTTTGCCCTGTATTTCCAAAGCTAAGGAGTCACTTCTTCCTTCCATGCCACGTGATTAATTTGGGGCCTCAAGTGGAAGGCTTTCTGCAGCTAAGCATAGGGCTATGTGTAAAAACCTTTTGCTATACCAATGTAGAGGGTGGTCAGCCTGCAGCCCACCTTACACCCAGGTGGGATACTCTTCTATTTAGGCAGAAATATAAAACAAGCCCTTATATTATCATAAAACAAAGTATGCACCATGTGGAATAATAAATCTGTCATTTAAAAAAATAACCCTATGATTCTCCTGAGTAATGTCCGTCTCAAACCACTTAACCCATCTTGTAAGAAAGTAGATCAAGATCCCACTAGCTTAATGGCTAAGGCGCTATTTCCCAAACCATGCCATAATGTTTCTATTTTTCAAAGGGAATTTCCCTGGCCGGGCGTGGCTCAATGGTTGAGCATTGACCTAGGATCCAGGAGATCGAGGTCCGTTTCCCAGTCAGGGCACATGCCCGGGTTGCGGGCTCTATCCCCAGTTGGGAGCGTGCAGGAGGCAGCCAATCAGTGACACTCTCATCATTGATGTTTCTCTCTCTCCCTGTCCCTTCCTTTTTATGAAACCAATAAAGATATATTAAAAAATAAAAAAGGGGGGGATTTGTGGTCAAATCTAAATATGCTATATCTCTGGTTCTTAGAGGATCAAAATGCATGCTGATATGTTAAAAACTAATTAAGTAATGAATAAATCTACCAGTATTTCACAAATTTATCTACTTAGAATCCTTTCTCCCCGCCAAGTAATAGATTCCTACACAACCCTAATTTGGGGCTTCCTGCTTCATAGGAATCTGAATGATTCACTTGAACAGAATCGCCAGCACTAGAAACGTACACAACAAACTGACTGCTTTGCTCTCCAAGGAAATTCCTGCACTGAATTTCAAGTTTATTAAACTGCTTGTGGAGAAATTAGTCAATATTTTTTGTAAAAGTCACATAAAATTATTTTAAAGGTTTTTCCCCTGCATATTTGAAAAATGAAGCCATGTAAGCTATTTTGAAAACTGAATTAATTCAGTTGTACAAAAAGTGACAGCTGCCTTCTAAGTTCAGACTAATTAAAGGCCTCAAGACTATTCCCTATCGAAAATAAAGCCAATATATTGTGTTTGAATCTAAAAAAGATCTAGCAGAATCATTTGCCATTGCAGCCATATTATGGATGAGTGCCTATGGCATGATAAAGTTTCATTAAAATTCTTCAGTGGAAAGAGCAGGAAAAGTAATTATTAGAATCCAAAAAGAAGTAGGCCTGGCCCTAGCGAGTTTGGCTCAGTGAGTAGAGTGGTGGCCCAGGGACTCAGGGGTCTTGGGTTCAATCCCGGCCAAGGGAACATACCTGGGTTGCAGGTTTGATCAGATCCATGTTTTGACATGTTTGGGAAGCAACATATTGATATGTCCCTCTCACATCTATGTTTCATTCTCTTTCTCCCCTTACCTTCCTCCCTTCCACTCTTTGTAAAAAAAAAAAGTCAATGAAAAAAATATCCTTGGGTGAGTGTTAACAAAATACCTTGAAAACCATATGACTAAACCAAAAGGTTAAATCATTTTGGGGGGCTCAATATATAATATTAACTTGCTTTCTAACTAAGGTGAAGGCATATTAGTGTAAAATACAAGCTATCATACAAGTTTGAGCTTCTACTCCAGCTTTGGATAGTTGAACATTTCCTAGTCACGTGAATCAGGAACCTCACAGTGCCTGCATTTGTGACTCTTTGATCACAGTTTGACCACAGCTCACAGTGCTTTTCCCCTTTGGTGAGTTGCCTGTCACTTGTATACAGCGTATGTTTCCCACCCACTAGGATCCTAATATTTTCAGTTAGCATGAGGCTTTCAAGAAATATTTTTTGTTTAAAGCCTATAGCAATCTTATCTGTAACTGGCACTCTTTGCCAAGGAAAAATATTGCACCATCACTTTTTATAGAATGGATTTAAGCAGCATATTTCAGAAAGACACTGATTTCAACATCGATTCTAATATATTCCCATTGAAGAGAAATGTCAGCACTTCCTGGGGCAACAGCTGGGCCCCTGTTTAAGGTCCCTGCCTTTACTGAACTGCTCAGTCGTTCCCATACTATTCATGACCATACAATGTATTAGTTTCATGACCCATAATACAAAATTCAGAATCTGAAGATAACCATATACACTGATTTTTTTATCCAAGTCCACATTTTCTGCCCCAGCCAGTTAATCCTACCTGACGGCCTTGCGCTGGCCTCTGCCTCAGCAGAGGGACACAGCTCCCTCCTGCAGCACCCAGGCTGCTGCTGCTCCAGCCTCCACTCTGCTCTCCCGGCCTCTGACCATCCCAACTCTGGCTTCCCAACCACTCCAGCAGCTGCCTCTAACCTGGCTCAGTCTTGCCTTTTTTAAACTCCCAATCCATGCTTTAAGGACTGCGACTGAGATGTGACATTTCACAGAGTGAAGAACACCTTCCTTTATATATTTCTAAAGAGCATTTTGCTCAGTGTCTTGGAATTTTAAGAACATTTCTGAGTTGCAATTTACTTCCATTTTATTTCTGTATTGTTGCTATTTTAACTCTAAGTTTAATTATTTTATTACAATAAAAAAAAAAAAAAAAAGAGGGTGAAACAAAGGTAGGATCCTGAAAGCAGATCACATGATGGGTCACTCTATAAATTATTTTCCTGTGTGCCACGTGTCGGGATTTTACATTTCTGCTCTATCAGGTTTCATTTTTCAAGTTTTGCACAATTCCATTTACACCGCTGAGAACCTGTCTTCTCACGTGTAAAAAAGATACAGTTCCTATACGACCCAACTCAAAACATTTGTGAGGATCAAAGAAAATGCAAGCGCAATCCATATACTGTGTCTAAAGCACAAAAATGGCAAAACAAAGCTTTTACAAATTAACTCGAGCACAATGTGAACATTCAATATTTTATTGGAATGTGCACTCATTACAAATTTCTAAATGTCATCTTAACTACATATGTTTTGGGTAAACACTAAAGGGAAAGAAATAAGAGTCACATGATCAGCAAGAAATACTCCCAGTGGGTTGGGTTTTTTTCTAAAAAGCAAATACATACTTCCCCTGCTTCTCTCAAGTGGATTACTGCACTTCCTCTCTTTTTTTAAAATGTAATTATCCTGGAGATCAGACCATAGTCTGAATTATTTTATAGCTCCATAGTTCTATACTGTGTGGATGTAACAGTTTATTTTACCAGCCATTCATTGGATATGAGTTATTTCCATTATTTTTGTTTCAAAAATAAAGCAACAAATTCTTTGCGAGTACCTAGTTTTATATTTGTGGACCTTATCTTTGGGATAAATTCCTAGGAGAAGGATCTCTTTATTGATGCATCTGCATTGTTGTGAGGTTCTGTCATCATTCCCTTCATGGGGTCAAACAATTGTGCCTTCCAGCATGATATAAAGATAACCCTTTATTCTCAACCTTACCAAAAAATCAAGTGTCAAGGGTATGGATCTTCTCCCAATAGCTGAAAAAACACAGTATATTTATATTTACATTTTACTTACGTGTAAAGACCTGCTTAAAGGTAATTCACATTTTTTGTGTGTGAGTTGCCCATTTATATCTTTGTCAGTAGTTTCAGATTAACTTAGTTTCTGTAAGTCTGTTTTAGGCTCGCATTGGATGTTTTGTTCAGGCCACTGCTGGCTCTCCCCTGAGCTACTGCACCAGCCTCTCTGTGGCCTCCCTGCTCCCACCCTAGTCTCACACCATCACACAGTAGCTTCTATTTCTCTCCCTCTCCCTTTCTCTCTCTCTATTCACCTCATTTCCTTGTATATAATCCTCCAGTGGTTCCCCATTATAACATGCTGAAATTCATATTTTTGTCGAGGACCAGGAGGCACACATGGTCTTCACCCATCACATTCCTCCAGGCGTCCCTTTCGCTCTGCAGCAGCCACCCCTGTGTCTCTCTGCTCTTTCCTGCACTCAGTGTGCTCCCACCTGAGGTGCTCTGCAGGGAGCCTGTCCCCCCTTCTCCCGTGCTCCCTCTCGTGCCCAGGACTGCTCAGTGTCACGCAGGAGAGCAGCTGTCCGCAGCCACCCTGCCTTTCATGAGTGTTCACGTGTTGTCTGCCCCTAGCTCCTCTAGAATGTCAGGGCCTGAGGGAGGGGAGGGTTTGGGGGGTTGTGTTGTTTTATTTTGTTAATCCTGACCCAAGGATATGTTTCCATTGAGTTTTGGAGAGAGTGGAAGGAGGGAGGGAGGAGGGAAGAGAGGGGGAGAGAAGAGAGAAATATCCATGTGAGAGAGACACATTGAATGGTTGCTTCCCACATATACCTAGACCCATGTGGGGATTGAACCCACAACCCAGGTACATGCCCTTCAATGGAAAACAAACCCTGGACCCTTCAGTGCACCAAACGGCGCACTAACCACAGAGCCACATTGGCCAGGATGAGGGTGGAGTTTTGTCTTGTGTGTCACTATTTGTTCTGCACCTGGAATGATGCCCAATGAACATCTGTTTCAGTGAACCCAAACCAGTTAAGTTTCTCTCAATTTTCCTATCACTTCCAAGATTTCATCTAATGCTATATTTATATTTCTTGTGTAAGATGAGCATTACTTTTAAATCTTAAGAGTAGTAATTACAAATTAAACACACAAGAACCACAAAAATTTCAAAGAGGACTTATAATGCCCCATAAAAAAAACAACGAAAACAAACCAAAAAAAACAATGGTAAGTATAATTTGGGATAAGAAAATTTAATGTTAAAATAATTTAACTACAAAATGATGTCCTAATTAGGTTATAAGTGAGTTTGCCAGAAAAGTACATTTCATTCATTTTTATCTGTGTCCTTAGAATACAGTGTTATAATGGGAATGGGAATGGTCTCCCTGAAAAGAGGGCCGACCTGAAAGGGCGGGTGATGGATGGCGCTGCAGCCACCTGAGGGGTCACTGAGCAGCTGTGAGAGTCCTGGGAGAGGCTCCCGCACCTGCTGGAAACACACCCCGGAGCGCCCTCTAGAGTCACGCACAGTCCCAGGAGATTTAGGCCATCGCTTCTCTATAACAAAACTACAAAGCAGCACACAGACAGTGACCTCAGTTTTGTAAAACAAACATAATATTTTGTTTATATGCATACAAAAAATCCACAAAGAATCAGCACCTAAATATTACTAAAAGTGCTGGATATTCTGAGCAACAGTGAATGACTTTTCAGTATTTTCTAAATCTTTTCCATCAAATGATTATTAATGTCACCAAAAAGGAGTGTTTAAAATACCTGCTGGAAAGAGGAAAGATCTGTTGCTCAGAGATTTTTCTACACAATACTGCCAGTTCCTCCCCACTCACTCCTCAGGGGAAGGGGAAAGAAAGGGACACTTGAGAGAACACCTAGAGCCAGCAAATTAGGAAAGTGCATAGAATCATAACATAAAAGGCTGTATGAAACATTGATGAGCAGTAATAAAATAGGGTAACAGGACTTCAGTGTCTTTACTGAGTGACTGATACTACATCAGTTATATTAGATATAGTGATAGATAAAGAGAAGCTAGTACAAACATTCCAGTAACTTGTTCTGAAATCTGTGCTAGGTTATTAGGAATAGCTTCTTTGAAATGCCTTGAAGACATCACGTTGGAACAAGGCAGAGCAACACTCACATGCTTTTATGTAACCAAATAATTCAGTTCTCCATTGTAGAAAAGCAGACGTGTTTTACATCTAAGTAGGTATTTCTCAGTTTCCAGGGAAGCTGATATAAAATGGTCTGTAATAAAGACATTAAAAGGCAACTCTCAGTGTGCTTGTGCTTAATATTTTAGGGTTATGACCTTGTTTCTATGGAAACTTAACAGGCAAATACTGAAGTTGTGGCTTCTTATATTACTTTATCAGATGCCTCCTAAATATTAAAAACAAATTGACATGAAAACTCTCATGTTGAAAAGAAGGTGAGTTCTGTCCTCATGAAGCCTGTTTATTAGCTGTTCTGACCGCACACTTTTATCCCAGCCCTGGGCTTGTCCCCGTCGCCTTACCTGCTGCTGCACCCGCGTCTCCGGAGCTCCTCCGTCCAGGGCATTCTCGGCTTTAAGTGAGAATCATCAGAACAGACTCATGAAGCTGTATCAACTTGTTCACCTAGTAATTCACACTATTTCCTGACTTCTACTTTTATTCTCATTCATTATAATGAGTTTATAAGCATAGGGCTGAGAGGTACGTGTTGCTCCTGAGTCATGTACAATCATTTTGGATGGAAATAAACAAAACTGGAGCAAAGTGGACAGAAGTCAAGAGAGAAGTGGGGAGGTCTCTGCCTTCCCCAGGAGCTCAGAATAACTGAGGATCCGCCGGGGGTGAGGCCAGGACTTTCCCCCAGATTCCACTGTGTCTGTGGCATTTACAGAAGCCGTCCACACTCTGGGGCTGGCTCGCGTCTGCTCCCTTTGGCCAGGTCCCTACTCTGCGCACTGGGTCACACTGTGAGTAAAACCACTACTGGGCCCTGGGGACAGGACCTGCCAGACAAAATAACCTCAGACTAAAAGAAACACAATTGCCACCTTCACAGATGTGTCTTCCAAGTCAGCGCACCTCTGACTACACACAGGTCTCATCAAGAACATTTTCACACTATTAGAAATGTCACTATTTAGATACCCCAAATCTACAATTATTCCTCCAGTAATGTAATTTTCAAAAAGTGCAAACCTCATAGAGATCATTTTTAAATGAACCCTAAAGCACTGTAGACTTTCTAATAAAAATTTCCTTTCAAGAAATTAAATAATGTTATTCTAGTGTATAAAACTGGGCAAACTAAGAGATTGGATCCTAACACAAGATCCAATATGTAATTTAAGAAACAGGGTAAACTTCAAAAAAATAGCACAACAGAATGTAAGAGTTGTGGTTTTCATTTTGAAGAAAATATTTTGGGCATACTGTCTCTATCTAAAAGACTGTAAAATCACCTATAGGTACTAACCTTTTCCTCACAATCAATACATTTTATGAGAATCACAGATTAGGTTAGAGTGTGAGGTTTTAAATGAAAAAGTATACTTACTGAGGTCTCCTTTTTTCTTCAACATCTTAGCTAGTACATAGTCAAAAAGTCCAGATTTTTTTCTTCATGGAACCTATGCCCGCCATTATAATTTAAAAAGAACATCTTAATGTTAAAATAATAATGGAACTATTGGTTCCCTTTGAGTTCAACAGCTTTCCGGAAGTTTTGCTGTTGCTAAAAATAATCGTATTTTAAATAAAGTGTTGGGGGGGGGTGTTTACTTTCCTCAATCCATAAACCCACTGCTGCAGCCCACAGTTGGATACATGCAGGGATTGAAAGAAGGAAATGACCCCGCTAGTTCCCTTCTGGGTGTTTTGAAGACAAGGTTTGTTTCTGCTTGAGAGGAGTGCGCCGGCCATAAAGTACAGCAGAGTTACCATTTCCCCGCCCGCCCACGCCTCCTGTTTGTCAAGGCGGTTAACCTTCTGCAGACTGCAGACCCCTCTCGTCCCAGGAGCCCTGGAGAAGCAGAGGCCCCACTGCCTGGCTCAATAACCGGGGCACTGCTGGGCTCGGGCTGGAAGCCTGTCCTCAGCTCCACCTGTCAGCGCAGCAGCCACCAACTCACCTCAGCCTGGGGAGCAGGTGCGACCCTCCCCTGAATGACGGGGGACAGCTGCGCACAGAATTCAGTGGGAGCCGCGCTGGGGCTCCTGACGGGCCTCTCAATTCTCCTGCTTCTCACAGGACCCACGGACTCCCCTCGCCCAGCCTTAGTTAAAGTGACAGGGTGGAGCTGACCGGTGGGGTGACCCCAAAACACAAGCCCCAGGGGAACCCCAATCCCCCAACCGGTTTAAAATATTTGTCAAGTGTGACAAACCCAAGGTCACTTCTGTAATGAACCCTCAGCTGCCGCCCGCAGTCACCAACACGCAGGACAGTCCACGTCCAGCCCTGGGGAGGGACCAGCACCCTCACCCTGCAGGTCCCCCCACCTGGAGCCTCCTGGGCCGGCCTTGGGGAGGGGGCGGCGCGGGCGGGTGAGCTCAGGGCACTCACCCCATGACACTGATGAATGGGTCTTGCTCCAAACTGCAGCCCCAGGACCTCAGCTCCTTTCCTTGCAGAAGAGCAGCGGCACCAGGGCAGCAGGGGACCGTGGGCGCCGGCAGGTGCGTGGCCTGGACCTGAGCCACGCGGGCGGGAGGGGGCGGCTTCCACAGGAGTCGGCCTCCACTCCCAATGACTCCTCCACCCCGTGTGCCACTGGCAGACCCCAGGGGGGGGGCGCAGCGGGTCCTAGGACTCGCCCTCCCCCAACACTTGTCGCCCTCCCCTGGGTGGGCGCACAGGGCTACACTGGTGAGCTGGCCTAGCTGGGTGCTTTTACCGCTGCAGCGCCTCCTGGCCGGGCCTCCCCGCAGCACCGGGTGGCTGGGCGGCCCTGGGCCCCTTTCCACTCGCCCTCCTTGCTGATTAGATTTGGTCCATTCATTCTCCCCACCAGGGTTTATGGGCAGTCTACCCCTGCAGAAAAACTTCAAGACAGGAGGCTTCTGCTTTTTGGCAAGTCAGTGACAGAGTCAGAATTTTTATTAGGTCACTGGTTTCCCCATTGTCATGTAAAACATCCCGACTTTTGGCATTGTTTATTAAATACTTTACATTAAAGAAGTGTTTTATTTTTATGTAAAATATATCATTAATTTGTCCTCTTATAGTCCAGATTTTTAGTTATTTGCATTCTGTACATTCCTCACATCAATGAATGATGAATCCAAGTTTTGATTCTGACCATATCACCTTATCAGTCACAATGGGCAAGGGCTGGCATGTCACAGGAACCCACTGACCGTATGTGTTAACATGTTAAGGTTTCTAATTTTCATTCATAAATCCTACAGCCAGATAGTCAGATAGTAGGGGAAGCATGATCACTAATTATATACGAACCAACCCATTAGGCTTCATTTAGGATCACAGTTCTGAACCCAGATGGCAGTGTTCACATTACAGGGGTGGATCTGTCACTGTCGTCTGCACTGAACGGTGAGTCAGTATGACAGTCGGGGCTGGAGAAAATCCCAGCCTCACTTTCTCCCACACTGACCTAACTGAACCTGAACTACACAGTATGTTTCTCATAGTTGCCAAAATTGCAAACTCTTATACATGAGAAGTAAATCTCACTAAGAAGCTTTTCTTAATGTCCCTACATGAACCTGGCAAGCCTTCCAGTAGGAATGTAGTAAAAATGACACTGATCCGCAGCCAAATGACAGTCTTGCAGGGAAGTTGTTAGCAAACCAGGGCAGTGAACATCTTGCCGCAGTAGAGGCCTAACTTACAGGCAATGTAGGATCCCTTCTCCACCTCCATCCAGCTCCTGCTCTGACCCCTCTTCAGCCCTCTGCAGTCTTCCTTTGGCTCTGCACCACTGGACTGGCGTCATCCTGAGGTTTGAAATTCCTTCAGTGCCTCCCATTCTATCACTCCCATCACTGTCCATCAGGGAAGCCCCGTGTCCCAGACGCCTGGCAAGGTAAGTTTATTTATCTGACATTCTTTAGGTCTTGGCTCATCTATTGATTTGTCAGATGATTCTGAATAAAGGATGATTTTCTTTAAAACTTGCTACCATGTTAAAGAGACAGCTCAGGACCATCACTGACACTCTTAGCCTTAGTTCTTCATGACCTAACCAATCTGTGGCACTTGTAATTCTCATACTCATGTCCCCTTGTAGTCCATCACTGATTCAATTTTACTCTGCATATGTATGCTTATAGAGGTGAGTTCTTGAGCTAGCAACCAAAACAACTATTCCACTGCATGTCTGCCTTAAAAATTTAATACCACACTGTGCCACAGGCCAGTCACAAGAAAGAGCAGGAGAAACAGCAACTTCATCTGTTTCTGCACAAAGTGATGGCCTACTAAGAGGAAAGAAACCTCAGCTGGGGCGATTCCCAACCCCCATTCCCACACTTTGTTTCACTGACTCCCTCTCCTTTTTTCCCACTCACCCCAGGTGCAGATTCCAAGGAAGAGCCCCCCTCTCCATGGGTCATCTGTCCCCAAGCCTCCTATGCCTTTGTGTCCCACTGCTATGGCTTCTTTAGGACACAAAACCCTGGAATGAAGCAGATGTGAGTAGGTGCATTTACTGTAAGAGGAGAGAAGGGAAGGTACACTAAATTGGCAGTCGTCTGCATTCTCCAGAGTTCTGGGGGTGACAGTGAGCACCCTCATCTTTTGCACACACACCTCTTCTCACCTACATAAGCCCTGGACTTCCCCCACCAACATCACAAGCCCCTCCTCAGTGTCTTCCTTCCCCACGCAGTTGGCCTGCCACAAGCGACCATCAGGATGCCTTGGTTCCGTGCTCAGTGGTGCTGAGGCATCCTACTTGGGCTCTCTGGTCAAAAGCAATTTGAATCACTACTCAAAAGTCTGGATTGGCCTCCATGATCCCACACAGGTGAGAAAACATCTCCTGTTACCTTCTAGCTGCTATTGTTACCCAGGCCTACTCCCTGTCCCCTATGCCTCTGTGGGAAATACGATAAAGAATCCAGGAGCTCAGAGATTCTAGGGTTCATTTAGGGTAAAGGAAGGACCTTGAGCCAAGTGAGGAGCTGAATTTTGTAGAGGATCCTAATTTACAGTTGAAAGTAATCTATGGCTTGTCAAGCTTTTTACACTATTAAACATGAAGCCTTTAATTCACTTCTCTGAGTTTACTGAGTCTACACAGTGTGCTGAGAGATCCTAAATGAAGGTAAGATGCATCTTCCCCAATAGCACAGACATTGTCCTGAGGTCCAGAGGGAATGGCAAACGCACCAATTGTTGTGCAGCCAGTAATGTGTTACTCTGAGTGGTGCCCTTGGTGTTTGGGATTACTGGCTTTGGGACTTGCCAACAGGAGCTAGTTGTTAGGGAGAATTCCTCAAGGGAGAGTTCTGTGGAAACATCAGGAATAGCAAACCATATTCCATGGTGCTGAGGAGGGGATCAAGTATCCACCACAGAGCAATATGCAAAATGTCCCTCAGCCATTCACCTTGACCTGGCTCTAATGACCACTCACCCTCACCTGGCTCCACCCTCTACTCTCTAGGGCTCTGAGCCCCATGCAGGGGAGGGGGGTGATAGTGATGTGATGAATTACTTTGCCTGGGAGAGAGACCCCGCATCCATCAAAAACCCTGGCTACTGGGGGAGCCTGTCACAAAGCTCAGGTAAAAGAGAGAGGAGCTACCTTCTCGCCAACCTTTCCATCCCCTTGTCTCCTATTTTTGGGTCTCAATTTCAGAGAATCCTCCTGAGCTGGGAGAGGCAATATTGGTTTGTCTTCTCCCATCTCCTCTCATCTCTCCTTTCTTTGGGTCTCCTTCCCCTCAAGTGGGACCCTGGTGGAGATGAGGGAGGAATTCTGAATCCTAGGCCAGAGTCTGAGATGCTTCTCTGTTGGGTCACAAGCTCCACCAGCACCATTCACTGGGACTCTTCTGTCTCTCTAGGATATCTGTCATGGAAAGATTATAACTGTTATGAGAAGTTATCCTATGCCTGCAAGTTCAAGGGTTAGGTCAGGTGGGCATGAACACCCTGAGTTTCATATGCAGCTCATCACAGACATGGGACCAAGTCAGAAGATCCACCCAGGAGAGAATGTTCTACCCACACCTCAAACCTGACCCCACTCGGACTTTCCCTCCTCCCGCCCTGATTCAGGCTCTGCTCAGAATTACACACCCTGAGTTTTCTAAGAGCAGTAATAAAAATTTCATGTGTGATGGAGTCTCGTGTGCTTAGTTCTCATGGACGGGCACCAAAGAGAAGGAACTAGTGGGAAGGAGTCTGTGAGCCTTATCTCTGCCCAGTTTCAGCCAGTCCCTGTAAAAATGACTAAATACATATTCTACATTTGTGATGAAGTGTCGGCCCTGCTCCTGCAGGATTTAGGTTGCATATGAAGACACTGCTCTCCCCCAACTCCACTTCTCCACATTCCCGAGGCCCAGTGGATGACCCAGTCGGCCTAGTACTTCCTACATTATTAGGTGAAGCATCCGGTTTCATTTATTTTTATAAAGTTGTTTTTAAATTTAAAAAGTCTGATCTCTCATAAAAATACAATAAAAATGAATACAAAATTGGATAAAATACAATGAAAATACATACCTATTTTTCGTTATTAGTTTTCTCAGGTAAAAAATAATTTGTCAAATTAATATAAATTTTGCAATATCTTTTATTTGGACAGTCACAAAATAAATTTTATTAATTTCAGTTTCATCTAAAAAACTTTCAGGTGCAATAAATGAATTAAAATGACATTTGGAAGGCACTTACATTTTATTTATTTATTTACTTTTATATATCTTTATTGATTTCAGAGAGAGAAAGGGAGAGAGAGAAAAATCAATGATGAGGGAGAGTCACTGATTAGCTGCCTCCTGCATGTCCCCTGCTAGGGATTGAGCCTGCAGCCCTGCATGTGCCCTGACTGGGAATTGAACCATGATCTCCTGGATTCTAGGTCAATGCTCAATCCCTGAGCCACACCTGGCTGGGCCAGGGACTTATATTTTAATCAGCTCATGAGAAATTTAGTAAAATAGCTGAACTGATAATATGCTGAAAGGTGATTGTATGCAATATTATCTTTTCTTTCTGCAAAGCAAAATCAACAGCTAACAAGTAGTTCATCATTCCAGCTGGAACTGCTGACATCTGGGAAGCCTCGACTTAAACTTGCATCAGCTTAAATGCCATTGACCCAACACCCAAATGTATGATGACAGGGGGGTTCTCTAGTTGGCTTAAGACTGTAATTAAGATCCCATACCCAGAATTTCCACTTCAAAGAAGCAGGCTAATAAATAAATAAATACAGTTGCTGCCACTGCAAAGGAGTCAAACAAAAACTATTTTACCCATTTTTATGCCTCCATAAACACACACACTTTCCAGTGTTAAATCTTTTCTAATTCAAACAAACAGAAATGAAGTCCAAAGGTGTTACTGACATTCAT
The DNA here is from genome assembly GCF_964146895.1 of Miniopterus schreibersii. Lineage (NCBI taxonomy): Eukaryota > Metazoa > Chordata > Mammalia > Chiroptera > Miniopteridae > Miniopterus > Miniopterus schreibersii. The sequence continues at coordinate 138,163 of NW_027669782.1, read as the reverse complement.
ACTTATCTTACCCAATACCCTGCTTCATTTGGGTAAAATTAAAAACCATATTTGAAGATTTTCATGGGTCATGCTGCTTCCCTGGCCCTCATGTTTTTATACGGGCAGCAATGTTTTTGGTTTGGGTTTGTTGTGTGCTTTTTGTTTTGTGTGTGTATGTTTTTCCAGAAAATCAACCAAAACAACAAAGGAGAACTTGGAGAAGAGAAAACTCATATTTCACTTCAGTAAAAGATCCATTAGGAGCATTTTAAAGCTTTTCTAAATCAATTCATGGTTCAGAAAATACAATCAAGAGTCACTGGGGCCAGCTGTACAGCTGGAATTCACGGAACCATGCCTGCAAAATTGGGCCATGAGTCTCAGGCCACACTGAGTTAGGAGACCAAAATCTTCTGCTTCCAGGCGGCAACTCAATCTGAAATCCAATCACTTGACTTGGAAGGCTAACAGACCCACAGTGTTTAATTATGAAGTTCACGGCTCTTAAACCTGAGCTCTCACACACGAAGATGGGGCTGGAAATTGCAAGACTTCGTCTCAAAGATGATTATAGCCTTTAATAACAACTCAATTTTAAGAGAGGCTCTTTAGCCCGGCCAGGCATGGCTCAGCGGTTGAGCATCAACCTAGGATCCAGGCGATCGGGGTTCGATACCCGGTCAGGGCACATGCCCGGGTTGCGGGCTGCAGCCGATCAATGACTCTCTCATCATTGATGTTTCTATCTCTTTCTCTCCCTCTCCTTTCCTCTCTGAAATCAATAAAGATATATTTAAAAAAAAATAAAAATAAGAGGCTCTTTAACTGTAATAAAATGAAAATAGCAAAAGGTCAAGGCAATAGTCTGAGGATTGGGGGATCACAGGGTGCGTTCCGAGCCCTGTTTTGTTTTGATATTGTTCTGTTATGTTGCAAACTACCCTCCGAGTATAACAATGTGCACAGAGCTATGGGCTGCAGCTTGGAATCAAGCGCACTTTTCTGGAAGCCAGAGCCCAGAATCAATGAGCTGTAAATCTGCCAACTGCATGTTTATTCCCATCCTCATGGGCCCCACAGGCTGTGACAAGGAACCCGAAAACTTTTCCTTTGCAAACTAGCGCAGCTGAAGGCAGCTGGGAAGCAGAGCCACCAGCCTTCCCCAGAAATGCACCCAAGCCAAGCCCTCCAGTCCACAGCATTCTTGCCTGCAGCTTTATTCACACAAAGGTGCATGGCTTCCTGCAGGACCCCTTTCCAAAGTTGCTTGAACTGCACTGCGACCAGAGCACGAGGCCCAGAGGTAGGGGTACTAGCAGGGTCACTATGCTGCTGGGCAGTGTCCGGGGGCAGGACCTGCGGAGCTCCAGGCTGCTGGGTACCACCTTGCCCTCAGCTGCACCTGCAGTGCTGCTGGCCTTGCTTGCAGCCCAGGCAGCTCCAAACTGCAGAGGGGCCTGCAGACCCAACAGTGTGCACTGGAGGAGAGGCCGCACTCCTGTGCTCCTTTGAGCGCCTTGGCTTCATTAGGCCTCCAGGAGCAGCGGGGTCCTGGCAGCATGGGTCCAAGCCTCACTTTGCAGCCTGGTGGGAGCCCCACTTCCTCCCTGCAATACCTTTTAATTTCTTTACTTAGCATCCGTGGTTGGCCAGTGAACTGTTTGAGTGGGAGCACTGGTGGTCCACTGAACTACAGACTGCCTTGTCCCTAGAGGTCTCTTGTGAGAATGAATCCCCATAGGTTCTCTGTGTTTGGGGTTTAAAACATTCTGCCTTCAATTAGGTTGGAACTCCAGTAACGTCAATGTCTGGCAAGATTTCTATTGATAATTTTTGAATAAATAAAATAACATTGAATATAAAGTGTAATAACATAATTTTAAAAAGAGGTTAAAAATAATTTTTGAAACAATTTCTCTTACCTGAATGAAGGCAAGCCACAGTCATTTTATGTATTTTTATATTTCAAGAGCACTACTGTACTTTCCACCTTAGCACTGCCCCTCCCTGCCCACGTTTCTATTGTGGACAAAAACATATACCTGGAGAGTTCCCTACTACGGAACCTGAGCAACTGACGATGGCCAGGGGAGTGTCACCTGCTGGTGCTCAAAGGCTGAATCCCTGCACCTCTCCAAACCATTATTGGAGCGCAGAGCACATACTATCCTGGTTGAATCACATGAGTGATAAACTTTCTAGGGTCTTGGATCGAGATCATTATCAACTAAACCTCAGGAAGGTTTACCCTTAGGAGGACAAAGGCAGAGACTTTTGTTAGTGGCACATGTGGGTGCTTGTAGGAAAGAATATTGAAACTGGGTGGGCACCCAGGAATATCACCACACGCGCATTCATACGGAGAGTTAGAGGTACTGTAGTCTCCCGTTCACCACAGGGGATATGTTCCAAGTCCCCCAGTGGATGCCTAAAACTGCAAGCCCTGTAGATACTATGCATACATGCCTATGATAAAGTATAATTTTTAAACTAGGCACAGTAAGAGATTAACAACAGTAACTAATAATAAACTAGAACAATTATAAAAATGTAGTGTCATGAAAGTTATATAAATGTGACTATTAAGTAAAATAAAAGTGGCTTCAGCACAAGCACTGAGATACTGAGAAGGTGGATCTGATAACCAAGGTGGCTACTAAGTGGCTAAGTGGTGGGTAGAGCACACAGTCCGGACATGCTGGACAAGGGGACACTTAAGGTCCTGGGCTGGAGGGAGTGGGATGGCGAGAGATTTCACCATGCTTCGCAGCACAGTGCGTGACTTAAATTTTGTGCATCATTTATTTATGGCATTTGTATTTAATATTTTCAGGCCGCAGTTAACTCTGGAACCTCAGAAAGAGAAAAGGTGGGTAAGGAAGGGGGTGCTGCTGCCTGTGAAACCTGCCATGGTAATCAGTGGGGATTAAGGGATGTGAACATGACCTAAGCCTTCTCTTTTTTTGCTTGGAATTAAGCAATTACCATATTACTGCCATTGAAAGAAAAAAATCGCAGGCAATTCCAGAGAGGAGAGTCATCGGGAGTTTGGCAGACTTCAAGTCAGGAATTGGTCACTTTCTTACAGCTAGTTTGACACCTGGCATCATAAATACCCGTCTTCCACTGTTTCTTGTACCTGCAGTTGCATCTTTTAAGTTCTCTTTGCCAACTTGCATTGTGGATGCTCCTTTGTGGTTTCCCTTTGCCCAGATAATGGTGTGAATATGCCATGTTATTCTCATCACTGTCCTCCCAAGGATGTGGCCAACATTATATTTAATTTACCTGGAACTACTTCAAGCCCACTTAGTGTCCATATCTTTGGTCTATAAATCAACTGGCTGCTCAGTAACTTCTTAAAATGCTGAAAAGTCATGACCGTTTTTTTGCTACCAATCATTTTCCCCGGAAAGAAATGAAAATAATACAAATGACTCTCTTAAAATGAAAATAATATGAAACATCATTGCAAGCAACCATGAGCATTTTAAGTCATTTAAGAGAATTTTTATGCCCTGGCCAGTGTGGCTCAGTTGGCTGGAGCATCATCCTGAACACGGAAAGGCCACAGTTTCAAATCCTGATCAAGGAACATGCCCAGGTTGCAGATAGCCTCCCTCTCTCTACAAGTCAATAAACATACCCTCGGGTGAGGATTAAAAAAATAAAAATTAAAATAATATTTATTCCTATCTTTCCGAAAATGAAAATAGTTAACATTCAGCAAAGCAGGTATGTTTAATAATTGAGTTACAGCTATTGAAGTATTATAAATGGCACTGCAATGTCTCACATCTGCTAAATTATACAATGTACATGTGGGAGGAGGGGCACTAAAGGACCCCCCTTTTCATCCCTGACTCCCTGTCCTGCTCCAGTGCTTCTGTCAGAGTAGATGGGGAAGTGTGGTCATAACATGACCTGAGAGAGGGGAGCAGGGCCCAAGTCAAAACTGAGAGAGTGAGCAGAGCAAACAGGACTCTGGGAGAACACGGGGTGGGAGTCAGATTTGCCCAGTGTGAAACGAGGCTCTCGGGCACAGGCTGGCAGGGCCCCACATAAGCTACCCACCCTGCAGTCAGTGCCGACTTCATTCAGGCACAGGTGGAGTTTATGATTCCCTAGATCCTCCCAGGCATCCTGTTCCTATGCCCTTTAGGAGCAGAGGCCTTGAGAACAAGGTCTTTTCATAGAGGCTGTGGCCCAGAACGGGATGAAGGAATCAGGCCTGAGAATAGGGAGATATTTGGGGGCACTCATGGAAGAGAGAAGCAGATGAGAGTAGACAGAGCCTTTCTCCCGCTCACAGCCCATTTCACCTCCAGCCTCACAGCCACTCCTCTGTAGCACAGAAACACCCACATAGGAGCGGGAAACTATCGCGTTCAAATGGAAGACTTCTTAAACTTGCTTCCTGACTGGCAGACTTTTGAATTTGTTAAAACATTTTTTTATTTGAATGAGGCGCCATGACCCAATGATGCCTCTCTTTGCACCAGCAGCACCTGGCCCCTTTGTTGACACTTGGTGTTCTTGATAAAGAACATGTAATTCTGACATTTTATCAGTTGTATTTGAAATGTAACTTGAGACTCATCCCACTTGTAATTATACTAAATATTTAGGTGGAGATTTGGAAATGCGTATGTAAAATTTTCTATGAACTTAGGTAAAAACATTGCACTGGGGGATATACACATACTATGGAGTTTGGTTTTTTAAAACCAGTAAGTATTACATCAAAATAATGTTAACCGGACATGCTCTCTGCACAATATGCCTGTAATCTTAGGTGCTACTCAGGTTTGCTCATGGGGATGGTGAAAGCTTCTAGTTGTGTAATGCTCTGTGCATATTTATTCCTCAAGCCCATCCTTTCAGCTCAACCACCACCCACAACCTAAAGACCAACTTAAGTCCATTCTTTGGAACACTGTCAATGTTCAGCATCTCTGCTGCAGTCCTCGCACAGACCGTGACCCAGACTCTTAAGCCATACAGTCATCTTTCCCTAAAAATCACTTACTCTCACTAGTTAAATGAACCCTCTTGGTTTACTGGGAGGAAAAGGATGTTCAGAGAAAAACTAAGAAACAATGCTCCACGTGGCCCTGGCACTGGGGCACTTTTTCCAAGTTAAAGCTCTGAACTTTTAAACGTGGAGACGGTATCTCCCTCCAAAGCACAGGGCGGGCTTCTTGACAGGTTTGGAAATGGGGATAGTGCATCCTTTCAGAGTGAAGGAAGACAGGCCTGCTGATTCTCTAAGACAATAAAGATGACTCCCTCTGAAGTAAAGGGTAGATTTGCTTACTACATATGATAAAATCCAGGTTTCCCGAGTTCCTATAGCATAATCATGGGGCATATTCCTTTTCTATAACCTAACCCACTGCACACAAAGTCATCTGTGTGGGCCCATCTGTTTCCCCCCATGGGACGTACGAGTATAAAGAGTTAGGGGCTGAAGTCCTACACAGGTGGGGGCTGGTTGGGAGAGTACAAGGACATGGTGACAGGGGCAGGTACATGCCATGTCACAGAGGACACTTCTCAGGTCTCAAGTCCTTCAGGTGATTTCATATGAAAATAGGGAAATTATATCAGTTATACAAGGTTGAGTGAAGTTCAACTCAGGGAAATGTGAGTGGCAGAAACGCTCAGGCTATATGGAATCCTAATGACCCCCAAAGACCCTTGATCTTATATACAATATGCCTTCTTCTGTGTGAATAAAACCTGTAAACATGATGAGTTAGCAACCCCTAAACTAGGTGGTGTGGCAAAAGGGATTCTTGAAGATACTATTAAGGTCACTAATCAGTTAACTATGTGGCAACAATCGGGAGATTTCTGGGATATTACTGAAGTGGGACCATCTAAGCATACACACCATTTAAAAGCAGTTTTCTCTGTTTGGCAACATAAAGGGAAATCAAGAAATTCAAAGCACAAAAAAGATTCCTGGTGCCATTTCTGACTTAGAAGATGAAGGTGGTCTCCCGCCAAGCATGCAGCCTAGAGTGGCACCTCACCTGACAGCCAGCCAGAAAAAGGAGACCTCAGTTCTACAACTGCAAGGAAGTGAACTTTGCCAAAAACTTGAGAGGGAACTTTTTACACAGGAAAAGTAAACTAATACAACTAGTCTCCATGGGATTAAATATGTGGTGCTGAGTCTGGAATCCCTGACTCATAATGACCTTCTATGAGAATCAAGGACCCTGTTTCTCTTAGATTATAATGAACAGATCTTAACCTATCGCTGGTAAATCCTAAACCTATATTAGGCCATGCTTAAGAAAAATACTGTGAGAGAATTCTCAGGTCTGACCCTGTTGTAGTCTCAAATTAGAAAAATAAACACAAACCAGTACTGACACGAACCAATACAATATCCCACCAGGTGGCAGGATCTGAGGGCAGCCAGCAGGGCCCCATCAGGGAGATGGTTAGAAGACGCTGAGTGATCTTGAGTGATCTCACCGTGTGCTCAGTAGAGGAAGAGCAGCATGGGCTCTCAGGCCACTTGCGAGGTAGTCAAAGTTCAAATAAAAGACGGGTTTAGGAAATACAGTGACACTCCATTAGAGTGACACAGGCAGAGGATCTTCTAGTAGGGGAGGGCCAAGAGCAGGAATCTGCACATAGGGGGTGTTCAGAGACCAGAGAGAGCAGCTTGATCCTAATGGCAGATAAAAAGGAAAAACACTGAAAAGAGCTGAATTTTAGCTCCTTTTCTTCCACAGTATGATGGTGGACAAGTCAGTTACGTAAATTTCAAACTGCTTTTCCTTCTGTCCCAGCAAGCCTGCTCCACATCTTATTCCTGTGTCCCACAGATAGTCCCATTGTAGGCTCTCACAGGCTCAGCCAACCTCCTGCTGTCCTCCCCTCCTCCTCCCCCCTTCCCTCCTTCTCCTCCTGCCCATCTGCCCCTCCCTGGGCTGCTCAGGGCCATGGGAACTAGGCATCTGGTTGCCCCTAGGGAAGGGCTAAGCCTGCATTTGACCTGGAGAGTATGCCATACTATTTATGGGAAGGGGACCTCATCTGTGACAATTCCCAAGGTGTACCAGGAGGACTTTACTCCTGAGGTCTCAACCTTACTCCTAAGGTCTCAATGTCCTTGTGTCAGTGTCCTCTGTAGGGCCTCTGAGCTTCTGCCCTTGACCTTCACTTGTAATTCAATCTCAAAGCTTCAAAGGAGCCGAAATCTAGAGCAAAAGATCTGTTTCTGGATTTGAGGCATTTACAACTTTTCTGGAGATTCCCTACTCAAAATAAATAAACATCTGGTGGTTTGTTGAGACATGCATTTCGGGCTGTCCAACGACCTAGGATTTGCAGGAGGGAGAGATCATGGATGTTTTTCTGTAATACCTGGTTCTTTTCTTGATGCCTTCCTGTCCTTTATTTCCATGGACACAAGCTCAGAGGAGAGAAGGGGAGAGGTTGAGGCGATGACTGCCTCTTCCAGGTCTCCATCCAGGATTCAGTTTATCGGACCCCATGTTTAGTTACCATGGGGGTGGGGAGGCTTTGTTGTATCTGTGTTGAGATAGGTAAAATCAATGGCCCCCTCCCAAACACACACACTTGTGATGTTGGTGTATGTAAAAGACAAATTGTGAGTCAAAGATTGGGGACTTGATCTCTTACATTTATTCACTTGTTGGCCTCTTCCTGCCATGGCAAGAATGATTAATGGTGGGTGGTTACCTAGTGAATCACTCAGGCCTGAGAGAACTAGAAATGTTAAACATAAAGATAGTAAGAGAGGAGGTCAGCAAGCTTTGTTAATATAAATGATCCTAAAGCAAAACTGCTCAGGTTTAAAAGAATTCAACTCCAATACTTAGTAGCTATTTGATCTTAAGTTACTTACCTTCTCTGATCCTCTGCTCCTTCCTCTGTTAAATATGCTCCATAACAGCACCTAATTATGGGACTGCTCTTTGCTGGGGCTTAAACCAGTTGCTACCTGTACAGCATTAGGACAGTGCCTGGCACATGGAACGTGCTGCACATGGGCGTTAAGTAGAGTTGTTCTCTGGAGCATAAAAGACTCAGGCAGGATCCTTCCACTGTGGAGCACGGTCAGCCGTGGAAAGGCCTCGGTCCACCTCTCGCTCCCCAGCACCTCATCCCCCAGGCCCAATTTTCACACCAGTCTCTTAGCGCCAGGGACTAAATCAAGAAGCTAATCTCTTTAAAAAAGTCTAAAATATCTAGGACAAGGGTGGAGAGTAGTTGTTCCCAGAAGATGGCCAACAGCACCACGTTTCAGTCACAGCCTTGAAACTCTCAAAGTCTTACTGGGGCCTATTAAGAAATCACTGCACCTGGAGACACTTGAACGCTAGATGCCCAGGACACTCTATCAGAAGACTCTCCAGGCACTTGCTATGGGAAAGGCCAGAAACAAGCTCCTGTGAACCTTGTGAATCGAGGGTAGAGGGCAGAACTTCGAGGCCCTGAGGGCACGAAGGTAAATACTGAATGGGTTGGGGAGTAAGGCTCCCCTGAAAAAGGCCTTGCTCTGGACACAGTAAGAGCCCTTGGTTTTATTAGCCTGCATGTGGAATTTGGCCACCCATACATGGATAGAAGATTGACTCTAAGTAGAGGTACCTGGGGCAAGAAAGATCTTAATGAGAAACTGGGCCAATTGTTATTAATTTTTAATCTTCCTCTTTTCTCCTGCAACTGTCCCCTCTCTAATACCATGCAAGTTCTCATATGTTCCTTTGCACACTTTAAAGCACTCATCTTTTGTATCTGGAAAGGCACTGCTCCTTTGAAGTCTAATTAAAGTAATAAAACCCTCATATTAAAAGATAGGCCACAAAATACTCTTTGTTTCAATTTTTAATGTTCATTGCTTGTTCATTTGTGGCAAGAGAAACCTATCGTGGCCCCAAATACACTGTACTCCTCAGACCTGCATCATTCACTAACTCTAGAGAATATGACTGAATCCTTTATTTTTTTAAACAGACCTCTTTCCCTGGTTATAAGCTCTTAAGAAAGTATAACTACTTGTAGTAAGTACAGAAATGAATTGGACTGATTAAACAAACACATATGAATCTACCACTCAAAATAAAAATGTTAACACATTAGTCTGTTTAAAATAAAAACTCCTTGCAAACCCTCCAGGCAACTACTACAATGCACTTTTCTGTATATTCTTCCATTCTGAGTTTTTATTTTCTAAGCTACATGTGAATTAATAATATATAGTATTAATCTGTTTTTTAAAAGCACTTATACATTCTCTTTAGTTTGTAACTTGTCGCAACTGGCTTTTTTTTTTTCGTCATTGTTAAGATTTATGTGATTTGGTTGAACTTCTGTTTAGTATTCCATAATATTTTAATTATCCATTTATCTTGATACACTCATTCCTCTTGCTATGGACATTTAGTTTAGGTTTTCCTTCCTAAATTTAATTCTATGTTGGCTTGTGTTTCTTACATTGCAAGTGGATGTTCCTTGACGATTCCTTTAACTCTTCAATTTCACCACACAAAGGCATCTCAGAGGCAGTTGACTTTGCACTAGAAGCTTCCATGACTCCAGAAACCCTGCCTCACATTCAGCTACTTGGACCTTCCTCAGGCATCAGCTCCCTACAGCCCTCACCTGGTGGGACACTTTGAGAACATCTATGTCATGCTAGCTACTTCGGCTCAAACTTAGTGGACATGTTTAAATTTATGGCACTATTACCCTTGCCTCTTGAGGGGTTGCTGAGCCTAAAGCGAATGGAGGAACCACCTAAAGCCTCAGGAAATCGTGCTTAGTCTTTTGGATTCAGCCAAATTCCTCCCCACCGCTACCCACTCCTGCTACCAAAGGAAGAATTCCATATTTACAGAGAGGAGAAGGAACTCTACCAATTTACTACTGGAAAGAGGGGGTTAGATTAAAGACACCATTGAATGAAATGTGTCCATCAATGTGATGCCGGTATAATAACCTGATTGTTACTAATGGCAAAGGAGGAGATGGAAGGCTAGATATAGGCCTGCCATATATACAGCTTTGCCAAAAATTTGCATTTAATACACTCCAATTCTGCTCCCTGCTGATTGATGGGGGATAGGACTGCACAAAAACAGTTTAGACTCATGTCCATAAGGTCTGAGTGACCTAGAAAGGTACCTACTTGTGTTCTAGTCATACGTGGGAGAAATGAGTGGCCAGGATGAACATGGCCACTGCAAGAACATGAAATCTAAATATATAAAGTTCTAGACATAGGAGACACTCTCTCTTGGCTCCTCAGGCTCCTGTGGCTCCTGCAGCGGGGGACTGTGCTCCCTGTGCCCATGTGGCTCATGGCCATGTGGGGCTGCTCTGCACCTGGACTAATGGACCTTAATTAGCTTCGATGCTGAACTTCACCTGGCTGCAACACGAAACGGAGGTCTCTGGACACTGGCTTTGTTTCTGGCTTTACTGAACCCCAAACTGCACCTTTTCCAGGACTGACTTAAGGGGCAGGGGGCTTTGGAACCCCAAAAATGTCACTTCATGCATGCAAATAAAGTCTTCTTGCACATCCATCCTCCCATGAAGATTTTAGGAAATTTATTTTCTGAAGATGTTGCAAGAACCTCACTCCCACGGGGGTGGGAGTTTAATTTTCTAGTACAAATGTAACGAATTATGAGCAACTAATCCCCAATAGGATCCCCTTACCAAAATGCAGCCACTTGCCTTTTGTATAAACCGTCCCAGCTGGTGTGGCTTGTACTGGGGGATGCTGTTGATGGTAAAGGCTTTCTAAAGGCCCCCTTGCAAACTCAGCCACCAGCTTGAGAACCATGTTCTCACACATTTTCAAAGATGTGCTCCCATCTTTCAGAATGAGATCTGTGCTTCCTCCAGAGTAGTCTCTCCCCATGTGGGAAATGGACTTTGTAAAGAAATGGGTAAGCTCTTCCGTGCAGACATTCCATGTGCCCATGCCTCAAGCATTATGAATGCAAAATGTCTTCAATTCCACAAGAGATGACCCTGTAGTGGTGAACCAAGCAGGTGGTGAATTTCATATGCGGCGTCTTTGGTGTTTTAAATCTCCTACACCCTGTCCAACACCCTGAAAAGGGCTGACACACAATGGTGGTCTGCTTTGATTCTATTCAGCCAGTTGTATGTTATATTAATGTTTTATCGCAGTTAGAACAAATCTGCACAAACATGGTGGCTTAAAACAACAGAAGTGTATTCTCTTACCTTTCCAGAGACCAGAAATCTGACAGTAACACTGGGACAATTCACGGTGTTGGCAGAGCTGTGCTTGCTCCAGGTGCTCTGGTGGAGCCCCTCCCTGCACATGGTGTATATTATTGGGATAGTAACAGCGCTTCCTTCACAGGGCTGGTCTGAAGTTAAATAAGTTGGTACATAAAGAAACTATATAAAATACCTGGCATTTGGGAAACAGTTAATAAATGTTGGTTATTGTATTTGAATATGAACAGGGTCCATTCTGAAGTAATATCCAAATAAATTCTTTGTCATAAGTTATGGATCCTGTGTGTGCAAAGCCCAAAGCAACCTGTGTGACCATCAGTTCCAAGGACAAGCAGCCAATTGGAATAGAATTACTATCGAGGGAGATCTTAATAATTATGGCTGCTGCTCTTGGTCTATAGGACATGGGTTTGGGATACATTTTTGTAAATTACTACTTGAACGGCTTCCTTTAGTAATGTTAAGAAATGCAGTCACACATTGAGGGGAGGGACAGTATTAGAAGAGAGGAGGAGATAAAAAAAACCCTCAAGAATATGATAAGGCTTTTTCGTTTTATTTCTTGTGATCATATCCTAGGCTGGCATCTTCCCTGACAAAGGTCAGTTTTACCTTAACTGAGCCTGTCTATTGTCTTTGCATCTATGATAACATATCTTTGGAATTTCAAAGTAATTTTCCTTTTCCCGGACCCTTCAAAACACAGGCACTGCTCTGTGGAGACCACGAGTCCCCTCATTGTTATTCAGCTAATTGCTGACTGTTAACTATCCTGTACCCACCTACACCCTAGGCTGAGAGAATTAGGCAAGGAGCTGGGCCCATTGTCTATGTCAGATTATGGGACCTTCTGGAAGAGAGTTTCAAGATCCTGGATTCTTCTCCCCTGAAGTGAATGGAATTGATTTCTGAAGGAACATCTGGAGGGAAGGATCTGCTGGAGATCACTGGAACTCCAGAATTCAAATTTGTCTTGAATCCTCTGGATTTAATACTGGAATTTGTCTTCATTGGACAGATGAGAGAGCAGAGGCCAAGGGCAGGTAAGTGACTTGCTCAAGGTAACACATAGTCTGTTCTAGGTCTAGGGTTTGGTGCCAAGTCCAGTGACTTTCTGGTTTCCTCACTGCTCCCCAGATCCAGACTCTGATGGCTGCAGAAGCTTAGGCCATAACAACCAGTTTATTCCCAATTATTCCCAATATGAGCACTTTTCTTGGCTTAATGGCCCAAACCTGTTTTGCCTATAAGGGATTAAGTGCTTCCAGCTGTTCTGCACTCAGCAGATACTGAATCTAAGGGTGGAATTTATATTAACCATTCACAAGACACACTTTGGTTTGATGGAATGTCTCCACCATAGAAAGAAAACATGGCTAACTCTTGCGCTTGGTGATTCTGAGCACCACAGTGCACAGGAGCCTGCCCCAGGTTGGGAGTCTAGCTCTGGTTTGGCATCTAGCCCTGTGTCATAGGACCTGAAGGAGGTCACTTAATGTCCTGGAACCTCCAATCCCTCATCTGAGCCGAATGATGGATCCCACAGTGTGTGAGGCTTAACTAAGATAATGTGTGACCCGTCAGTGTGCACAGGCTCTTCCTGGAGGGGACAGAAGAAACTGCCAACAGTGTTTGTCTTGGGAGGGGTGGTTGGACATGTGGGAGGGAGGGATGTTCTCTCTGAAACTTTTTATTATGTGTGGCTCTTCTTTATTATCAAAATATGTGTATTATGAAACACACACACACAAGTGTATATAATAGATATACATTTTTAAGGATGGTAATAAAATGAACATACTGTACTCACTATGCAGCCTATGAAAGTAGCTTTGAAGCCACCGAGTGTTACATTTTGCAGTTAAGACTAGTTGTTAAGTGAAAACTTAGTGAATTTTTAAGTACCGCAATGAAAGCCCAAGCCAAGTGCCTGGCCACATGAAGTAATCTGAGCACAACCAGCTGCAGAGCCCAGTGTGCTGTATGTCCTTGCACCCTGCTGGTGTGGGTTATTCTTGGAAACACTAGAAGTACACATTCGTCCTGCTTCTTCATCCCTGCTAATGCCACGTGGACCAAGAAGAACTACCTCAGAGAGCTCAAAACAATATTCAAAGTAAAGCCTGGAGCATTTCCTCCAGGGAATACTCCTGCAGGCCCAAAGCTGGTCTCAAACTATGTAGGGCTGGCAGGGCCATGACACAGGTAAGCTTCCTGCTAGTAAGCAAACGCCAGGCTGGGTAATTAGGCACAAAACAGATGGTCAGCTGAGAAGACAGCTCTGAGGGCAGCTTAGAGGATTACATAAAGCCAGGTTTCAGCATGAGTCTGGAGTGGGCTCAACCACCATCCGCCTGGTGAATTCTGAGCCTCGGGCAGGGAATGCATGTGTCACAAAGGCCGAGGGTCTCCTGCTATCTGCTCTGGTTCTGTGGTCTGGACACCGGATCCTCTGCCTAAGACCCCCCATGACGCCTCTGTCTGTGTGTCTGAGTCTGCTTTGTTGGCTTCAGGTTCCCTCCCTGGTTGTTGTTTTTTCTGGGTGACACACCACAGTACCAAGTCCAAAGTGAGTGGTGAGTCCAGAAGGAGGCCTCCTGTGTCTGTGGGATGGGGGTTTAGGGTGAACAGGGCCTGGCAGAGCCCTGATCATACACATCTTCTGATTCCCAAGGGAGGGCTGAGGTCTGGAAACTTCTACTCCAAAGGGACAGAGGACAAAGAGAACTGCAGACGGGGCCCCAGGCCCCCTAGAACCAGAGACGAAGCTGGAATGAATTGTTCCCTAGAGTCTTATCCCCAACACCGACCCATCCAGCTCTGCCTGCCCTCCTCTACATGCATCTCTCCTGACAGCCATGGCCAGGCTCAGAACAGGACTGTGGTGCGCAGGCTGCTCACATGCCTGTCTCAGTCCTCAGCCAGATGTCCAGGGGCCTGGAGCTCTGGGCTGGGCAGTGTACTGGGCCTTCAGGAGACCTGGCAGTGGGAGGGAGAGATTCATACAGATTCTGTGTGAAACCTGGTGGACCACCATGCCTCCTACTCTCATGACAACCACACAGGGGTCGGGGATGGCATGGGGCTGACCCCTGGGGGGCAGGAACAGCCATAAAGACTCAGTCCCAAACAAGGGTGCCATGGGAGGGCAGTGTGGAAGGAAAGACCAGGACTCTGACTCTCCTGCCCATCTGACTGCCTGCAGGGCTACTGCTTGTGTTATGGGCACCTGGCTGGATCGGGTGAGATATTTCAGCCAGCCCCTCCATTTCTCCTGGTTCACCCTGGAGCAGGCCTTTATGTGGGGCAAACACCCTGCCTCACACACGCTGCACTGGGTCCCAACTGTTTGGGTCCAGCTGGAGCATCTTGAGCTCACTGGGACAGAGCTGGAAGGTGAGGGGGCTGCAGTCTGGGAAGATGATCTGGGGGTTGTGGGGTTGGGGTTTCATGGGCTGGAGGACCCTCAAAGGCAGTGGCATCTTTCCTGTCTCTGGGAAGGCACGGAAAAATGAGGCATGTGGGTGAACCAGTCTATCTAACCTGCTCCAGAACCATCTCCAGAGCTGCAGAGCAGTCCAAAACCAGAGGAAGGGCCTGCTCCGGTGCTAGAGACTGGTTCAGCTGTGCCAGTGCTGGAGCCAGTGTCACCTCCATCAACCCCTCCAGACGTGGAGCAAGCACCAACATCCCCTTCAGCCCCAGGGCCAGCTCTGGAGGTGGAGCCACCTGGACCACCAGCTCTCATGAGAATTCTGAGAGCAAAGGCAGATCCAGCCCCAGCAGGCAACTACCCCCAGGCTGTGACCCCTAAACACCTGCTAAGGGAGACGAAGTATAGCATCCGCCCCTTCCCTTCAAGACTAGTGGCAGAGCAACTCACAGCGATGGATGCGGTGAGCAGGGAGCTCTCCAGGTAAGGTGGGAGAGGCCTTCCCTCTATCCTTAGCTGCCCAGACCTGCCTTTCCCTACTCTGTACTCTTATGATCTGTACTCTCTACCACTTGGCACCCATGGGTCCTGACAACTTTCTTAACCCCTGAGCCTTTGCTGTCCACCTGCAGACATGAGGGGGACACTCACAAGATCTCCTGCAAAGTTGCTGTGCAGATTAGATGAGGGCCATCACACAGAAAGCTGGGTGGGGTCTGGGCAATAGAGAGCTCACTGTGTGCAGCCAGGTCCATGGGTCGCCCATCCCTGTGCCCATGAGGCTCAGCGGCTTCAGCACATATTAGGCACCTGATGTGTACTGAACTAAAAGGAAAACAAGCAGCCTGTGGTTGTTACTGCCACTGAATGCGGATCTGGGCCAGAGGGGTCATCAGATCCTGCAAGAAGCCCCTTGGTGAGGAGACGTGAGTCACATGCTGGACTTTGGAGTAAGTGAGGAAGGGCTAGAGGCAGGTGCTCCTGTCCCTTCCCCATCAGTCTTGGGCCCTGGGTCATCCAGGACTGGGTGCCCTCAGCGGACAGAGAATGAATCCCAGGGACTCCAAGGCAAAGGCCATATCCCCAGTCTTGAGTTTCAGCCTTGACCACTGACCCCTGCGGGAAATTGGGGACCCTGAGCTGGGGTGTGGCAGGGCTGGTTGACACTGCCCTTTCTCCCCTGGAGCTGTTCACAGAGGTGCTGCCTTCTCAGTGCCTGGGCTCCATGTGGTCCCTCTGGGAAAATCCTGCCAATGAACAGCTGGAACCAACTGCCCATGACACCATGGTGCAGTTCAATTGCGTGGCCACCTGCGCGATGACCACCTGCCTTGAAACCTAAGCATGATGGCCCAAGACAGGGCCAAAGTCACAGAGTACTGGATTAAGGTGGCCAAGGTATGAGATGAGAGGCCCAGAGGAGTCCCTATGTGGAGCCTTCAAAAATGCCTCCACTGCTTTGTCAACTGTGAGGACTGAGGCCTGAGGCCTGAGGTCTGAGCCCCAGCACAGACTCTAGGTCCTCTCTCCAAGGGCATGCTGACCTTGAATCTCAGGTCCCAGTGGTGGAAGGCTCACTTCCTACCTGGCTCCTTCCTTGGGTTGAGCTAAGACCGTCCTCTCTGTGAGTGTTGGTTTCTGGGTGCTAAACGTGTCCACCCTGAGCATCTGCCTCAGCCAGGAGTGGGTGTCAATTGAGGGAGACTGAAGCTCGAGCTCCAGCTCCTCACCTCACAGCGCATCTCCCCCCTTCCCAGGAGTGCCGAACCTTGGGGAACTTCTCTTTGCTCCACGCAATCCTGTGAAGTGTAGAAAGCAAGCCAGTCCATCGGCTGAAGATGTGGAAGGAAGTTCTCAGGTGTGGAGGCCTCTCCCATCATAGGATGGGGGTGTCTTCCATATGTCTCCCAATGTCCCCTCACCACCTGAGAGGCAGCCAAGCCTGGGGACAGGGACTGGGTTCGTGGGCGTAGTCTCTAAGCCTCCCTGGGACTTCAGGTCACCAGCTCTGTTTCAAGAGTCAGTTCCCCTAAATGTCAGAGGCTGCATAGAGCCAAATAGGAGATTGGCTAGTGTTTCCAGCACCAGAACCTTATGCCCAGCTGAAACCAGAACTGGTCAAAACTGCTCAAGAGCAATGGGAATGGGGGCCCTGGTGACCAACATGAGAGCCCAGCCCCAGTCCCATGGACACGGTCCTGCTCAGACGAACCCATGAGGAACCTCACCCCGGGAGTTTGAAACTTTAGATTGTCAAAAGGAATTTGCCCTTAATGCCCCTCCCCCATCATTCCTAGACATGTCTTTCCTCTGTCATGCCCCTCAGGAAGAGCAGAGTCCAAATGAGAAAACTATGTAAGGAGAACAACCCAGTAACAGGAAAGAAGCTCATGAAGGTAGAGCTAGGCTGGACTTCTGGAAAGACAGGATGGTGGGGGAAGCCGGGACGGTTCAGGATGTGGCTTTGGTCGTTTGTCCCTTAAAGAATCTCTGAAAATGTTCACCCTCTCTGTCCCGATAAGCAGAAAGAGGATCTCTTTGGTCCATGGGCAGGTGGGGCGCAGTTTCAGGGGCAGGCGGCCAGGTCCCGGCACAGAGTGGTGGTGGCTGGGCTGCTCCAGGATGGGGTGCAGGCATGGCAGATTAAGCGCGTCTCTGGCTTTCAAGCAGGTCCATCCCGCTGGCACTTGGCTTCTTCTAGGCTGTGGGGTGAATGGGATGGGTGGGTGCCTTTCTTCGCCAAACCACCCCACCCTGTCCTTAGGAAGCCAGAGCCCTGCTGCTCCTTCTGTCTTCATCACACCTCCAAGGGGAGTGACCCTGCCTGCCCCAGGGGAGGGCCCTCCTGGGGATTTCCATGGGCCAGGTGAACATAAGGGCTGCTTGGCCCCCGGTCCCCTTTGTTGGAACAGACACAGAGAGGTGTTCATTCTGTGACTTCTCAATGCCCCCTGTGGCACTTGCTGCCAGTCACAGGATTCTCACTCAGCGCTCAGTGGGCACTAACACAGGCCAGGGAGCTTCTGAGAAGTGTCTGGGGAACTGGGGGATTGTTAGTGAGGTGGGGAGCTGTAGCTCTAACTTCGGTGTCCTTGAATTGACACAACCCCTCCCGGGTAGGACAGATGCTCAGGGTGGGCACATTTAGCACAGACCCCTGATGCTTCCTGTCCATGAGGAGGTAAAGTGTTCTGTCACCTGCTACCCTGCCAGTCAGATGGGACACCCTGAGAATCCTGTCCCCAGGGTAAAGAAAGACTACCGCCCAAGGGAAGGTCCTGGGCATTCCTTGGGGAGGTAAAGGTTTGGCATGGCCTTGGTATTAGTCTGATGGGCAGAGAATCCAGTGTGGTAGGCCAGGCAGGGCAGCTCAGCCAGTCTCCTGAAACACCTGTCCATCTATGCCTTGGCCCACTGGGGGCCCGGGCACAACCTGAGAGCCCAGAGGACAGAGCTCTGGACAGTGATGGGAATGGTGAGTGCAGATGGGACAAAGCCTCTGGCTGAGAGGGGCAGGTGGCCTCTCCTGTGTGGGCTCCTGAGCCAGTCACTGTTCTCCTTCGGGTCCCCTGTTTCCTAGTGAGAGAGGTGGAGGGGCCACCATCCTGGGCTACAGGCCTCAGAGGGTGCTCACAAAGATCAGACAGGAAAGGACGGTGCAGAGCCCCCTTCACTGTTCCACCTGGAAGAGTAGGATGAGAGCAGTGATGACAGTAATGACACTGAGTCCTCAAGAGGACCTGTGAGCTAGGTGGAGATCTCACACTTTCCAGAGGAGGAAGCAGGTCAGGGAGGCCGGCTGCTGCCCAAGGCCACACATCAAGTGAGCATTGTAGCTGAGAGCTTGCCAGAATCAGAGCATGCTGAAGGCACAGTAGCCCTGGCACCAGCTGATCTGGGTCCGATGTCCAGAGTGTGAGGTTGGGATGGAGGGGGAAAAGGGGTGGGGGGAGTATGTCCTCAATGACCATGTCCTGGACCCTGGCAGAAGCGGCCTTCCAGATTTGTCACTCTGATACTGAGCACAGAAGAAGCTGCATAAGAAGTTGAGTGAGCCTGTCTGGTGGGTGCTCCACGGTCAGAGACAGGGGGCTCTGTCTGAGCTGGGTGCAGCAACCCTATGGAGGTGGGGCTGGCTCAGGACCACAAGCCCTGTGATTTGCCAAGATAGGCCCTGAAATGTCTTTAGGAGTTTTATTGGAGAGTGAGGGATGGGATAATTGAGGGGAGGCTCAAAGGGTCCTGGTCTGCTCCATGTGGGATCCCTGGGGTGGGCCAAGCAGCTGAAGATGGCAGGCTTTCAGGGGAGGCTGTGTTGACACAACTGAGAGCAGGGGCTCATCCCACCTTCACTGATTACCCAATGTGTCCCCTTCCTTGGGAAATTTCTAGGTGACCTGATGATGCTGGACAGAGACAGAGATTTCTTTGGAGGTGGATGACCAGGATTAACCTTTGGGGAGAGAGCCCTGAATTGTCAGTAGAGCTGCCCCTGGGGGCTTGTCCATATAGCAATCCATGTCTCTGTGGTCTGGAGCCCAGAGACTAGCCTGGGTCCAAGTCCTGTCTTTCTGAGTTTCCCATCCCCTCCTGGGACCTGGCAGTATTGCAACATGAGTAGGGGTGGGCCCAGGGCTAACCATGCCTGGGGCGGCTCTTTCTGATAGACTTGGGTTCTCTGCCTTGCAGGGGAATCAGGTCCACAGAGAAAAACAGAGGAAGGTGAGTGGCTGTGGGACCTCCTGGGGGCAGGGGAAGGAGTGAAAATAGGGGACATCCAGGACAGCACACTCCCGGGCTCCATCCCCTGCATCATACATCTATTGGGAGGCTTTTATAACAGAGGTGGGAGACCCCTCCAGTTGGTGGCTGGGGTAGGGGGATGGCATCAAGGACAGCTTTCTGGAGGAAGAGCTGTTGCCCAACTATCAGCATGGGTAGGGTCTGGGTGGAATTAGTGGAAGGGCAGTGCCCATGTGCAAAAAGACCCTGGACCTATCCCCTGCCCCACTCCTCACTCGAGCTGTGTTTGCATCCTCTCTCTCTCTGGCCCCAGGAACAGAAGGAAATGGAAAAGACAGTGGAGCTGCAGGAGGCTACTGAGAAATATGACATAGAGCCTGAGGAGCAATTCAGGGCCTGGTTCCTGGCCCTGGATCACACACCTGGGCCTGAGGCAGAGGTGAGCTCCAGCAGGAGTTGGGTGAGAGTAGTGGTGGGCTCTCCCTGTGGATAGTCCAGAGAACCTGTGTCCATGGCTACCAGGTCAGCCCCAGACCTTGCTGTGTAGCACCTCCTAGAGCACCTGACACTGGGAGGGACACCTGAGGTGTAACTCCTGGGAGCTCACAGGTGCCCTCTGTCCCGCAGTTACCTCCTGTCCTGCCAGCTGGAGCCCCAGTCCTAGATGTCCAGCTGTAGACTTGGGTCAAGAACATCATCTGTCACTGAGTGTCCAGGTGGGCAAAGCAACTTCTTCACCAGCAGGGACACTGCTGGGCCCTCAGGAGCACTGGGAAGCTGCTTCTGCCCTGGAAGGACAGTGGTAGTCCTACTGGTGCACTCTGCCAGGAGGGAGGGGAAACACCTACAACTTTCCTACAATTCTCCCCAAGGCCTCTTCATCCATAGAAGGGATGATGATTATTTATGGTCAGCAGGCTTTGGAGATCAGCTCTGCTAATTTCCCAGGGGCAGGGATTTCTGTCCATATGTGTCAGCTCCCATCTGTCTGGGAGGGCGCACTTTCCCCTGTGAAAGGAAACTACATCTTGGACTAGAGCTGAGACACTGATGATGTCTCACCAGAGCAGAGCGTAGCAGACCAGGGCAGGTCAGAGGGAAGCCGATCAAAGCAAAGCTGTCTAGCCAGACAGGCCGGAAACTGTTATTGTCATGATGGGGGTTGACAAGTCTGAAGTCTGTGAGCAGACCAGCACGCTAAAAACAGCAACATGTTATACTGTGAACTGAGGTAGAATTTCCTCTGTACCAAGGAATCTTAATTTTCACTCCTAAGGGTTTCAGCTGAGTTACAGAACCCACCCCGTTTCCAGGGAAATTACCCCCAAAGTCAACTGATTCCAGATATGTTTGGTCAAATAACTGTGTGCTATAGCCCAGCCAAATGGACACAACTCTCACCATCAAAAGTTGCTGCAATTCTTTATCTAGATTAAGTATTAGACCCGTCCCTGATATTTGCTTTGCTACTATTTCCTCCCTTTCTATGGGTAGTCTTTTTTCTCCTGATAGTGTCCTTTGATGCACAGAAGTTTGGCACATTTATGAGGTTTTTTGTTTTTCAAGTAACAAAAAATTGTGCTTTGGAGCTCAACAAATGTTCACTCACTGATTTAAGAAAAAGAACCCAAAGAACACCTGGCTACCATGGCCAACTTGGCTGACCCCGAATGGTTGCCAGCTTACCTCTATGCCCTGTCTTACCATTTTGACCAGTCTTAATTCTGTGACCTGTTGAAACGTGATACCCCACAAAGCTGGGTTGGAGCCTCTGCAGGGTTACTCTCCAGCAGGCTCAGAGAAGGGCTCCCCAAGTTCTTGATATATTTAAACTCAGACTTGGCTGTTGAAACAGAGCTGGACACAAGGAGAACTGGGGAAGCCACCAGTAAAGGGACAGCAAGTGCTCCCAGGGAATGAGGAACCAGGCTGGCTGGGGTGTAGGAAAGTCGGGGGGGGGGTGTCCAGGCAAATATACGGCCCTTGGGTGGGTTGAAAATGTTACCCCAACCATTAAGGCTTTTTGGCAGGAAATGACATGATCTGATATCTATTTTTTAAAGATCACTCTGTGATTTGGCATTTGAAATAAAATTTGAAAGGGTAGGATTTATACAGATGAAAGACTGTGACATGTGCTTCAGATACAGACAGTGGAAACATGGCTTGAAGGCAGGACAGATGAACACTGGAGACCAAAATCCACACTCTCAGAGACCTGTGTGTGATGGGACAGGATAGGGAAACAAAATACCTCCGTGGAGAGGAGGGCAGGGTAGACGGGGGACCCTCCACGAAGAGGGCAGGGCATGGAGGACCAGAGATCCTTCATGAAGGGGGCAGGGCAGGGAGGACAGAGGCTCCTCCTTGGAGTTGAGAGGGCAGTGGTGACAGGAGACCGTCCATGGCGGCAGCAAGGCAGGGTGACAGGGTATCATCTATCGAGGTTAGAGGTCAGGCAGGAAAGGGGACCCTCCATGGAGGTCAGAGGGCAGGGAAAAAGGGGAAGTTCCATTGAGGGAAAAGGACAGGGAGGGCACAATAGGAAGGGCAGGGAGGATATGGGATGCTTCTTTAAATGGGAAGTTCTGGGGGTACAGAGGACCCTCCAAGGAGGAAAATGGGCAGGAGGACAGAGAACCCCACTACTGAGAGGACAGGGCAGGGGGACATGGAACCCTCCATGGTGAACCAGGAAAGGTAGGCAAAGAGACTCAATTTGGAGATGAGAGTGGTGGGAGACAGGGCACCCTCCATGGAGGGGAATGGGAAAGAAAACAGGGAATCCCCCTCTGAAGGGGCAGGAGGTGGAGGACAGGAAATCCTCCATGGAAGGGCAGGGGCAAAAGGAAAGAACATCTTACAGGAAGTTTAGAGGGCAGGAGGGACAGAGGACCTCCGTGGATGGGGCAGGGAAAGGGGACAGCACACCCTCCATGGAAGGGTATGGTCCTGGGGATAGGAAACCTCCCTTTGAGGGGGCAGGGCAGAAGAACAGGGCAATCTCCAAGCAGCTGACAGGGTAGGAAGGACGGGGGACCCTACATTGATGGGGCAGGGCAGGGAGGATTGGGGAATCTTCATAGGAGGCATAGCAGGGGGACTGGGGACTCTTCATGGAGGGAGTTGGGCAGCAAGACCAGGCACCCTCGATAAAGAGGAATGGGCAGGGTGACAGGAAACCCCCCCCTATGAGGGACAGGGAAGGGGTCAGGGCACCCTCCATGGAAAGAGCACACAGGGATATAGGGAACCTCCCTGAAGGTTGTCCTGCATTGGACAGGGGACCTTCCTTGGATGAGGCTGGGCAGAGGAATAAAGGACCATCCATGGAGGGGAGGGGGAATGAAAAACAAGGGACCCTCTACGGAAGGGGGAAGGTAAGGAGGACAGGGGAGCCACCATGAAGTGGGCAGAGCAGTAGGGTGAGGAGAGGACGGAGAGGGGACAGGGGACACCATCCTCTCCATGTAGGTCCGGTCCCCTGTCCCCCCATGGAAGGTTCCCTGTACCCCTTCCATCAATATTCCATTTTCCCCCTGCCCTTCCATTCCTAGGGTCTCTTGTCCCCCTGCCATTCCCCTCTCACATCCCCTTTTCTCCCTGCCCTGCCACTTCCCAGGGTTCCCTGCATCCCCTACTCTTACCTATCTGTGATTGGTTCTTTTCCCGCCCTGCTTGTTCCCTCCATGGAGGATCTTCTGTTCCCTTGCCATGTCTCCTCACTCCTAGGAAACTGTGCTCTAGTCTCTCCAGTCTTCATCTCTCTTCCCTCCAGGCCAAGTGCCCACTCTCTACCAGAAGCACATTTCTCACCCTCTTCATCTAAATCCTACCTGTGTCAAGACACATCTCAAGTATTATTTCAAATGTCAAATCAGAATGATCTCCACAAGGGAGGGGGGATGTGGGGAGGGAGAAAAAGTTATAGGGGTTACATATGGGGATGGAAGGAGACTTGACTTTGGGTGGTGAATGCATAGTATGATATACAGATGGTGCATTACAGAACCATGCACCTGAAACCTATACAATTTTATTAACCAACATCACCCCAATCAATTCAATTAAAAATAAATAAAAAGTGGTGGCATTTGGAGGGTGATGAGATCATGAGGGTAGATTCCTCAGGAACAGGATCCTTTTTAAAGAAAACCCTAGACAAAAGTTATTGGCGGATCACTTTGTAAATTACATTTCTAACCTCTATGCTGAAAATGTGAAAATAATATTGAATGTCTGCTCTAATTGGGAAAAAAATAATTTTCAATAAAAATGCTTCAAGTAAAATAAAAGTCAGAGTGATCTTTAACAAATATAAATCAGATCATGTCACTGTAGTGCCTAAAAGCCCTAAATGGCTCCAGCAGTGGTGAGCTGTCCAGAGAGCATCGCCTGTGATGGTGGGACACTGCTGGGATAGGAATGCCCTGTCTTCTTCCTCCAGTTGCTCCCATAACTGTTTTAGCGGCACTGGGCACTGGTGCAAGGCAGAACTGTGCTTCCTTGAGGGCGAGCTAAGCATCACTTCGCTGCTCTGGTGTGGTAGCACAGAGAACAAAATATTTTTAAAGCTTCAATGATTCTAATAGCATTTTCAACTCACTCAAGAGATCTTTATCTGCCCTTCCCTGCACCCCAGCCAGCCAGGCTCACCCAGCCTTGAGGACAGAAGGCTAGGACATTGCTCCCCAGGCATCCAAGGTCCATTCATCTGGTCAGATGTCTGAGCAGAACTGCAGTTCTCTTAGGATGGAAATGGAGGTAGGCATCAGACAGGATCAGCCAAACATGAGGACACTAAACTTTTCATGACACAGTGACTGGATCACAGCTGCAGGACCCCTAAATGGGCTCTTTCCCCCACAGCGTCCCAGCAGACCCAACAATTTCCCACAACAGGTAGTGGCTCCTGCCCTCTGGGAACACAAGGACCCTCTGCAAAGCCTTTGAGCTCATGCAGCTGATCTCAGGCTGCACATTACAGACGCCTAAATCCTGGGAAGTGGACTGTTTTGACTTTTTAATTCCATTCTTTCAAAGACAGCCAGGCCTGGGTCTTTTGTACACTGCTCAAAGGTGCACGAGCATCCAGCGAGTAACAGCTAGACATGGTATACCTGTGACATTTACTGAGTAGCCTCAGACAAAGCACTGACACTGAATTTGAACCTGTATCAAACTAGTGACCACCACTCTCCCCTACCTGGGGACTCACTGAGAACCTACCTCATGCAACTTGAGTAACCCCAGAGGCTCTTTCAGGGACTTAGCCGAACAGGCTGCCAGCACATGGAGGATGGCAGCAGCGGATCATGGGGCGCCTTTGGACCTTTGCTGATCTTCCCCAAGGCTCAGTGCTAGTAAAAAGCCAGCTTGGTGTAATGACTGAATGTTCTTGCATTCAGTTAGGCCCAGCAGAGGCAGCCACCAACTGTGAGTTGCTTTGTAGCTCCAAATACATGGCCCTGGGCCAGTCACAGGAAGCATCTGACATTGGCTAACACCAGAGTCCCTCCCAGGAGACTCTAGATCCAACGTGCTCAATGGCCAGCTACAGATGATAGCAGAGCAGGATCCAATTAACTCTCAATTGATTAATCTATTTAATTCACAAGCTAAGTGGATCCAAAGGGAGATCTCAACAAGAACCAGACTCTGCTGAGGCCAATTCTGTTTCACATGATCAGCACCTGCTTCTTGTACACTGTGGTCAGGGTTGATCCTCACAATCACCAGCCTGAAGATCAACCCCACACACGCACGGGCCAATAGCAAACAAGACAACTACAATAGGAGAGCCCCCATAAAAGATACAAGGGGCATTCCTGGAGCATTGAGATCAGGTTATCAAGAAGAATGAGACACTGAGTCCCACAGGAAACCTACTACATAAGGCCACACTACCAAGACTGGGAGTCTAATACACAGAAGCAAACACACAGAGGCAGCCAAAATGGGGAGACAATGAAACATGCCCCAAATTAAAGAGCAGGAGACATTTCCATTTAAAAAGCTAAATGAAGTGGAGGAAGCAATCTACCAGATACAGAGTGGAAAATAATGGTTATAAGGATGTTAAAGGAACTCAGGGGAAGAAAGGATGAAGACAGTGAGAAGTTAAACGAAGAGATAGTGAACATGAAAAAAGACATAAAAACCATAAAAAAAGAATCATTCAGAAATTAATAATATAATATCTGAAGACAAGAACACACTAGAAGAAATAAATAGCCAGGTGGATGAAGCAGAGGATTGAATCTGTGATTTGGAAGACAAGGTAGCAGAAGACACCCAATCAGTGCATCAAAAAGGACAAAGAATTTTAAAAAATGAGGACAGTCTAAGGGAGCTTTGGGACAACATGAAGCATAACAATATCTGCATCATGGAAGCCAAAGGAGAAAAGAAAGAGCAAGGGATCCAGAACCTTAAAGGTAATAACGACTGAAAATTCTTAATCTGGTAAAGAAAAAAGCCACACAAGTCCAGGAAGTCCAGAGTCCCAAAGAAGATGAACCCAAAGTGGCCCACACGAAGACACATCAAAATGAAAATGGCAAAGGTGAAAGACAGAAAGAATCTTAAAAGAGCATGAGAAAGGCAGTCAGTTACCAAGAAGTTAGCTCCCATAACACTGTTAGCTCCTTTCTCAACAGAAACATTTCAGGCCATAAGGGATTGGCATGAAATATGCAAAGTGATGAAAAGCAAGGACCTACAATGAAGACTACTCTACCCAGCTAGGCTATCAATTAATATTGACTATTGACAGAGAAATAAAGAGCTTCACAGACAAAAAGTTAAAGGAGTTTGTTACCCACACAACAATATTACGAGAACTATTAAAAAAGGGGGAAAAAAGAAGAGCACAGTTGAAAGTATAAAAGGCAATACATACCGATAATCACTTCAAATGTAAATGGCTTCAATACTCCAATCCAAAGACATGATAGCTGAGTGGATAAGAAAACAAGACCCATATATATGCTGTCAATAAGAGACTTATCTCAGATAAAAGAGATACAGACTAAAATAAAAGTAAAGGGAT
This sequence comes from Miniopterus schreibersii, assembly GCF_964146895.1. Taxonomy (NCBI): domain Eukaryota; kingdom Metazoa; phylum Chordata; class Mammalia; order Chiroptera; family Miniopteridae; genus Miniopterus; species Miniopterus schreibersii. The sequence continues at coordinate 111,683 of NW_027669782.1, read as the reverse complement.
GGAAAATGATATTTCATGCAAATGAGAATGAAATAAAAACCTGGAGTCGCAATAGCTATATCAAAGTAAACTTTAAAACAAAGGCTATATTAAGACACAAAAAAGGACACTACCTAATTATAAAGGGAACAATCCAATAAGAGCATATATCCCTTGTAAATATTTAGGCATTCCACATAGGAGCACCCAAATATACAAAGCAAATCTTGATGAAGAGCCAGAGACAGTAACACAGGCATAGCAGGGGATTTAAAACCCCACTGACATCAATGCATAGATCTTCCAGACAAAAAATCGGAAAGGAAACAGTGGCCTTAAATTATATACTACATCAGAAGGATTTCATTGGTGTCTTCAGAACATTTTCTAGGACAGACCCCATGTTAGGACACAAAACAAGCCTCAGTAAATTTAAGACTGAAATCATATCGAGAATGTTCTCTGACCATAATGATATGAAACTAGAAATAAATCACAAGAAAAACACCTCTGTACAGGTGATGTATTACAGAATTGTACACCTGAAACCTATTTAATTTCATTAACTACTGTCACCCCAATAAATTCAATAAAAAAGAAAATTAAAATAATGAGATGCAAAACAATACTTTCTGGAGATGGATGGTGGTGATCGCTTAAAAACATCAGTATACTTAATGCTACTGAATTGTATACTTAAGTGTGGTTAAAATTGTTAATCTTATGATATCTACGTTTTGCCACAATAAAATAATGATGTATAGAATTAAAGAAACAAGAATAAAAAACTGTAAAACACAAAGGCATGGAAGATATATTTACATGTTACAAACAATGAATGAGATCAAGGGGGAAAAAATCAAAAGATGCCTTGAAATAAATGAACACGAGGATTGCAACAACCCAAATCTATGGATACAGAAAAAGCAGTCCTAAGGGACAAATTCCTAACATTACAGGCCTACCTCAAGAAACAGGAAAAATCTCAAATAAGCAATCTAACTTTACACTTAGAGGAACTAGAAAAACAAAGAAAGCTCAAAGTAAGTAGAAGGAAGGAAATAATGAAAATCAAAGCAGAAATAAACAAAAGGGTCTAAAAAAATACAAGTGATCAATGAAGCCCTAGCCAGTGTGGCTCAGTCATTATTGTTGGTGTACCCACTGAAGAGTAGTGGGTTGGATTACTGGTTAAAGTCACATACATGGGTTGCATGTGCAGGAGGCAACAAAAACATGTCTCTCTCTCACATTGGTGGCTCCCTCTCTCCCTGTCCCTCTCCCTCTCCCTCCCCCTCCTCCTCCCTCCCTCCCTCTCTCTCTCTCTCTCTCTCTCTCTCCCACACACACACCCCATTACCCAGTCCTTTCTTACTCCCTTCCATTCTCTCTAAAAATAAAGCAATGGAAACATTTCTTCAAGTGAGGAATAACAAAAACAACAACAAAAAGAAACCCAAGAGATATCAACATTGACAAACCTTTATCAGATAAAGATACTATGAAAAAATTATAGGCCAATCTCCCTGATGAACATTGATGCCAAAATCCTCAACAAAATATTAGCAAACTGGATCCAGAAATACATTGAAATGATCATACATCACGATTAAGTGAGATTTGTTCTGGGGATGCAAGGTTGGGGCAATATCCACATACTGATACAGCATGTGAACAAAATAAAGAATAAAAATCACAATGATCATGTCAATAGATGCAGAAAAAAATCAGACAAAATTCAGCTCCGATTCATGATAAAATCTCTCAGCAAAGTGGGAAAAGAGGGATCATATCTCAACATAGTAAAGGCCATAAAGGACAAACCCACAGCCAACATCATACTCAATGGGCAAAAACTAAAAGTGTTTCCCTTAAGATCAGGAACAAGAAAGGGTTGTCTGCTTTCACTACTCTTATTCAACATACTGCTGGAAGATGCAGCTACAATGTTTAGGAACAAAAAAGAAATAGAAAGCATTTGTAATGGAAAACAAGAAGTAAAACTATCATTATTTGCAGATGACATGATACTGTATATAGAGAACCTAAAAGATTCAACCAAAAAACTACTAGAACTGATTAACAAACTCAGTACAGTACTGGTACAAAATAAATATCCAAAAATCAGTTGCCTTTTTGTACACCAATAATGAACTATCAAAAGGGAACTAAGAAAACAATCTCATTTACAACTGCATAAAAAAAAAATCTAAAAATGAAATTAACCAAGAATGTAAAAGGCCTGTAGTCCAAAAATTATGATATAGTGGAAAAAGAAGCTGAAGCCCTGGCCAGTGGGGCTCACTAGTTAGAGCATAAGCTTGAGAACCAAAGGGTCAAAGGTGTGATTCCATGGTTAAGGGCACATACCTGAGTGGCAGCTGTGATCCCGAGCCTTGATCAGGGCCCATGTGGGAGACAATTGACCACTGTGTCTCTCTCACATGCAGGTTTCTCCCTCACTCTCTCTCTCTGTCTCGCTCTCTCCATTTATCCGTCCTTCCCTCCCACTCTCTAAAAAAGCAATGGAAAAATATCTTCAGGTGAGGATTAGCAAAAAGAAAAAAAAATGAAGATACAAATAAGTGGAAGCACATATCATGTTCATGGAGAGAAAGAATTAACATCATTAAAATGTCCTACTACCCAAAGCAATCTATAGATTTAACCAATTCCTACCAAGATACCAATGGAGTTTTTCACAAAAGTCTAACAAATATTCCAAAAATTTACATGGAACCACCAAAAACCAAGCCACCAAGTAAACAAACAGCACCCTCCCCCCCAAGAGCCACAGCAATCTTGAGAGAGCAGGACAAAGTTGGAGGAATCATGCTGCCTGATACAAAACTGAACTACAAGGACATAGTAATAAAAGCAGCATGGTACTGGCATAAAAAGACATATATGTCAAAGGAACTCAGTAAAAAGCCCAGAAATAAACCCACCCATTTATGGTCAATTAATATTTACAAAGGACAGGAGAACATCAAATGGGGTGAAGATAACTTAGTCAATAAATGATGTTGGCAAAATTGGACAGATACATGGATAAAAAGTAAACGAGATCACCTTCTTCCACCATGCACAAGAAAAAAACTCAGAATGGATTAAAGACTTAAACTGTTAGACTCAAAACCGTAAAAATTTCAGAAGAAAACAGAGGAAGTAAAATCTCAGCCATTTCTCATGAGAATAGTTGTTCTGATCTATCTCCTCCGGCAAGGGAAACAAAAGAAAAATAAACCAATGGCATTATATCAAACTTAGAAATATTTTCCCAGCAAAGGAAGCCATCAACAAAATGAAAAGACAATCCACATACATGTAACAATGGCTTAATATCCAAAATTTATGAAGCACTTATAAAACTCAACACCAAAAACCAAACAATCCAATGAAAAAAATGGGCAAAGGATCTGAATAGACCCACCTCCAAAGAGGACGCACAGATGCCAATAGACATAAAAAGATGCTCAATGTCACTGATCATCAGAGAGATGCAAATTAAAACCACAATGAGATATCACCTCAGACCTGTCAGAATGGGTGCCATCAATAAATCCACAAATGAAAAGTGCTGGTGAGGACGTGGACAAAGTGAACCCTTGTGCATCACTGGTGGGAATGCATTTGGTGCAGCCACTGTGGAAAGCAGTATGGGAGCTACCTCAAAAATTATAAAATGGAATTTCTTTGCCCGGGCAGCGTGGCTCAGCGTTTGAGCATCGACCTATGATCCAGGAGATCTTGGCTTGAGTCCCAGACAGGGCACCTGCTCGGGCTGCGGGCATGATACCCAGTAGGGGGCGCACAGGAGGCAGCCAATCCATGACTCTCTCTCATCACTGATGTTTCTATCTCTCTCTCCCTCTCCCTTCTTCTCTCTGAAACCAATGAAAGCACATTTTTCTAAAACATGGAATTTCCTTATGACATAGTAATTCCTGTTCTGGGAATATGCCCAAGAAACTAGAAACACTGATTTGAAAGAATATATGCTCCTCTATGTTCCTTGCTGCGTTACTTACAGTGGCCAAGACTTGGAAGCAGCCCAAGTGCCCACCAGTAGATGGGTGGAGAAAAATATGTGGTGCATTTACGCAATGGACTACTATGCAGCTGCAAAAAAGAAGGAAATCTTACCATCTGTGACAGCATGGGTGGACCTGGAGTGTACTATTGGAAGTGAAACAGGGCAGGCAGAGAAACAGTAATACCATAGGATTTCACTTATATGTGGAATCTAATGAACAAAATAAACTAACAAACAAAATAGGAACAGACACCTGGATAGAGAACCGACTGACTGACAGCTGTCAGAGGGAGGGTATTTGCTTGGCTGGGTGAATAAGGTGAAGCGGTTAAGCAAAGAAAAAAAAAAACACCTGGTGGACCCAGACATCAGCCTGTGGATTACGAGAGGGAAAGGGGTGGGCCGAGGTAAAGAGAGTAGAGGGGGGATCAACGGTGACGGAAGGAGACCTGATGTGGGGTGGTGAACACACAATACAATATACAGATGATGTATCATAGAACTGTTCACCTGAAACCTATATGATTTTATTAACTTATGCCACCCCAATAGATTCAGTTAAAAAACAGGAGGGACTCTGTGGCACATGCTACATCCTGGATGGACGCTGAAGACATTTTGCTCATTGAAAAAAACAGTTTCAAAAGGAAAAACACTGTGAGGTTCCACTCACAGGATGTCCCTAGTTCCATGGAGTCAGAGATAGAAGGTGAGGTGGAAGGCAGCGGGTGGGCGAGGGGATGGGGGATGTTTAGTGGGGACAGTTTCAGTTGCAGGAGATGGGAGCAGTGATGGGCATGATGGTGGTGATGGCTGCAAAACAGTATGACTGTGCTTTACACCACTGACCTGGGCACTGAAAAACAGTTAAAATGATAAAATTCTATTGTGTAAAATGTATTTTGATAAAACTGTCCAAAAATGAAAACCGAAAAGCAGATCAGGCCTTACACACAGAGCCGTGGTGGGACGGGCTCAGGCTCCTTGAGCTCCTGCTCTCACGAGGCCTCTGGACACAGATATATCATTTCATTTTTGTCTAGTCAGCGAAGAGCACAGCTGAGTTTATTTTAGTAGCATACATACAAGTGGATTTTTACGATCCATTCCTCATGTCCTTTCAGAATATTCCACAGTAACATTTGTGCATCCTATAGTTACTCAGTACACTGTTTTTATGCAACCAATAAAGGCCAGAATTTCATGACATGCTCTAAGGTCCCAATATATGATAGAACACTCAGGCTTACTTAGTAAGCCTCTGTCACTATGAGAAAGTTCAGCAGAAAATATTCCTTGTATGACACTAAATACGTTAGCTGTTACTTAGTAACTGGGTTTCTTGATAGATTTCCTTTTGAATTTGTAAGTATTCAAAACTTTGAGGTAAATAAAAATTTTGCAACAGATAAGCTCAGCAAAATTCAGTAAACAGTGAAGGAGTTAACATTTTAATATTAGACCAAATGCAAAGTTTTCATTTTGGTTGGTAAATCTCTTCTGATTACTAGAGCTTGTTGTTGTTTTTTTTCTTTAAAACAACTCTATTTTTAAGTTATGAAAGTTATGTAATTGAAGTTTATAAATGAGGGTGAAAACAATAAAAAAAATCCAAATGCCCCAGTAATCACATCAATATGTTCCCTTCTAAGATTTCCCATAAATATATATATTTTTATATAGCTGCAATATATAAGCCTTTTGCCCCCTTTAACGTGCTATATTTTGTCCTCTTTCATGTTGCTACAGCACCTTCAGTTACAATTTCTAATTCTTACAAAATATTCATTCATTAAATAAGCACTCATTAAAATCACCCAGTGTGAAATACTGAGAATGCGTCTCTATTTCTACATAATGTCAATGAATTCTTCCTTCTGTTATTATTTACCTTCTTTTGTATCATTTCCCAAAGTTAACAAAGTGTGACTATGGTGGCTGCATGGACTTTGAAACATGTTGCCAGATCAGTTTCCAAAGGTTTATACTGCCACTCTTGGTTTGATAGGATTACTCCCCTTGTCAGTTATTATGATCTCAGGAGATTTCCCAGGGCAAAGAGGACAGTGGGAATTCCCGTAACCAGACTCTGTAAGGAGCAAATGAAACACAGGTTTCAGAGTGCAGGTTGAGAAAGAACCAGCCGACTCTTTCAGATTCCTGACAGTACAGCCTCCAAAGAGAAACTGGTATTTTGCTTCCTTGTAAGTATTTGCATTCGGTTTCTCGAAGGAGCCTATATGTCTACCATGCTAATTTGACACACCAAGTGCCATTCCAACATTGAATGAAAAAAATGGGCAATGTAAGCTAGGGTGCAAAATTAGCAGGCTCTAAAGCAGTAACAAATATTATATGACATCAAAACACCTGACTCCAATTATATTTCATGTTTTCTACTCCCAATTATAATCTCAATAAATTCTATGTAAAGGCAGAAAGTGTGCTGTACATTTTCGGATGATTCTGGTGCCTTTTTGTACCCATAATGGATGCTGGCAGCTGTAAAGTTGTTATGCTATTATGCCTCTCATTTATACTGCTAGTAACATTGGAAGACAAATATCAAAAACAAACAGTGAATAAAGAGCTTTTCTTGAGGGTATTAGTTGAACTCCCTCTATTTCCTATAATGGAAACTAAAGGGGGGCAGATGACCTCTAATACCACCTAGTACTGGGAAAAAGCATCAAATATATTACAGAAGCCAGAAAGAGAAAGACCACTGGGTGCCTCAGCAAGGAAAAGCCCTAACCCACCTCTGGCACTCCAGGGCAAGGCAGTGAGTAGGAAACTCCAGTGCCCCAAGCAGGGCCTCTGGGGAGCACCCAGGCTTTGGGGGCCTAGGAGAAATGGCCTTGGCCACTCCTACTCGAGCAGCTGGGCAGGAACAGAGGGCAGGGCCAGGTAGAAAGCACAGGCACCTTCTTTCTTCCTCTCCACTACCATCCCCGGCCTCTCACTCCTTCTGCATCTGGGCCTGGAAACGTGCAGGCCTAGGCTAAGCCAGCACCCCACACACACACCCCAACAGCAGACAGGCGCTCGGAGAGAAGAGGAGTGAACAGCCAGCAGGTGTGAATACAGAGCTCGAAATGAGGGAAACATGAGAGGTGTTCGGGGGACTGTCCTCTTCCCGTCACTCTTCTAGGGCAGCATGGATGAGGGATGGGGAAAGGACAAATCATCCCTTTCTTTGTTATTAAAACCAGACTCAGGAAGACACTAAATCAACACGAGCAGAACAGGGAGCCACCACTTAAGATGGCTAGAAACACTGTGTCCAGGCAGAGACACAATTGTCAAATTAAACACCACAACGAAGGTTAGACAGATTGTAATCTCAATAAGAGATTTAGAAAACAAGCTTCAACTGTCTCCCAGAAGCCACAGAAAAAGGGTAGAGGACAAAGTATGGGAGGAAAAATTAAGAGACAGGGATCAAGATCTAGGAAAACTGAAGGAGGAACAATCAGCGAATAAATAAATTTTCTTTGAGCTGAAAAAAATTTGTTTTAATATTAAAAAAAACACAACTCACTGAACTCTGAATATTAATGAAAAACGTCTCGAAATACCTCATGAAGTTTCTGAATTTCAGAATAAAAGATAGAAAATGATGAGGCATTCAAATGGCAGACAAAGGAGAGAAGCTTCCCAGCTTTTGAAATTAAGAAAATTAAAGAATTAAAAAAATTAATTAAACTGGCATACTGCTCCCATGAAACACTAAATATTAGAAGACCACAAGAAAAAAGGTCTGATGGGCAAAGCTGTAACCTAAGGATTGGAAATCCAGCTGCATGTGGTGGATGCTAATGGGAAGGGGGGAGGCCCACCGCCAAGGTCTGGGAGAGCACCGCCTAGCTGGCTAACAAAGGACCAAGGCATGGTAATAGGAGCACTACCTGAAGCAAACTGCACAGGTGTCAAGTCCCTGGACCAAGAAAGGCAGCCACTCCCACAGTTGTTACTTGTTGTTATGCTATATTTTGTTTGTCATTATCATGATTATCTAATACCATGGCTGTGGTCAAGAATTTAACTTCCAATGGAGCCAAGGTCATTTGCTAACACTTTTTCCCCTCTCAAAACTGATTAAAGGGACCCAAACTATTAGATCTTCGCTCCCTCTGAAAAATAGCATATATCTCAAATCCAACAAGATATGTGTCTCTGAGTAATTTCTATTCCTCTGGCACTCAAAAATGCTAAGGGGAGGTCACAGCCTTTTATTTCCATATCTGGCCTTGCAACTGAATATTTAGAGCATATTTATAATACTGAATATTTAGAGCATGTTCAAATTCTTATAACAGAAAGTAAAATACATAACGCCACAAAGACACCATTAGAAATGGAGAAAGTCTCAAACATTATTTCTGGGTTCTTCCTCTTAGATCTCAACAAAACAAACTAGCTTTTAATGAAGTTCATAAAATGGTGTTATTTCTAAGTTAGGGATTACGCTCCCTGTTTCAATTGCATTTCACATAGATAAAGAATTTTAAGTATACTTATGATGATGGTAACACAATTTGAATGCACTGTAGCTATTTATTATTGCATCTGATACACCTCACGATCTTGAAAGGTAGATAGGGAAAGTTTTACTGCATTTTATAGATGTCAAACAGGCCCACATAGATTATGTAACTTGTCCAAGTTACCCCCCAAGTAAATGGTACCGCACAAGAAGATGGGTCTCTGGATTTCAATTCAAAAGCTTTGCTCAGGAGCTCATGCCTCTCAGGTCTCAAATTTCAGGTCTATGTCTAACTCCAGACTAAACATAGTCTGTGTTTTTCCCATTCCACAGGAGCATTGCCTAGATTGCTCCCCATTTCCCTTTCTTACAGAAGGTCCCTCATAAAGCCCGGATACTGGCAAGCCTTAGGTTCTCGGAGATTGAGTACCATGGCATCTACCAGTCATGAGGTTGAAATGAACTGTGTACTCTCATTTTCTTTAAAAAAACACTCACCACTTGAAGAAGTGTGGGGAGCCGCTGTGGCCCCAGGCATGGAGGAGCTGCCTGGGTGAGCTGCAGATGTGCTCTCCTGCTCCCTGACCCAGACCTTGAGGCACCAAGGCGATACTAATTTAGCTTGTGGCCATAAACTCTAGAAAGGCTTATTAGGAAGCTGGCCCTGGCCTGAAGGGTTAAGGGGACAGTCAAGCACATACCAAGCCAAGGACTCAATCCTCCCCAAAAAGTTCCCATTAGAAGCCGAGACAAAGATCGTTACCAAGGTCTGAGCTCCTGCAGGAGGCAGGATGTTTACTCCGAAAGAACATTCATATGGCCTTAAAGGAATTACTTTGTATCAGGCAAGGGGAAGGAATGTGGGGCGGGGTGCTATTCAGCAAAAACAACAGCATGGGTATAAATTGAGCTTGGAAAATAAACTCGGGGCTGCAGCAGTCACTAGCTGCAGTCCGCCGGATCCCATCTTTTTTGTGTCCGTCTTTTCTCCATCCTCACCCGGCAAAGAAGAAACTTTTTCCATTTAAGAAGAAAACATTCCTCCTTTGCAGAGAAGTTACCTACCTTTCCCCCAACTAGTTTCCATACTCTGGATGTATTTTAGGTGTGTTTATCCACTTGAGAAAGGGGGTGTAAAAGGAGGAAATCTATGACATTTTCCTGAGGCCAGAATTTATAGGCAGTTCTCTTGAGCCACAGTCCACCTACGTATCTTTGACTTTCTGGTTACATATACAGTTTTAATAATCCTAGTGTTTTACTTTACATGTATTTTAAAAACACAGCATAGAAAAAAAGTCCGAACACAAAGTACTATATGAAGTGTAGTGGAACAAAAAATGGTGAACAGGGGTCTACTGATTAAAAAACTGCTGGCCTGAAAATGTCCTAATTTTATAAGATGTATCAATAGACTAGTATTTTGCATTCCATTTTATTCCTCTATGCCAGTAACCAAATCTACTGCCTCTTGGCTCCAAATTCACCATTTTTCACTGCTGACTCTTCCACTAATGGGCTGAACTCGAAGTATTTCTCCTTTGCAGTGAGCATGATGTTACACCTTATGAGTAGGGGGCACTGGAGGGACAATGCAAGAGGACAAGGCCACCACAGGGTCTGATGTACTAGTGTTTTTCCTGCTGCTGTGCCTGTACCAGTGACTATGGGTACAAACAACATCCAGTGGTGCTGGGCCCAGCTGTGAACCCGGAGTGACAAACCTTCAGTGCATTCAGAGCTTCTGCCTGTTGACCACCTTGCCATGGTCCTTCCAAAATGGACAGCATGCACCATCCTGCCAGCGGGCCAGCTCCCAGGGCCAGGACTCCTGCCATGTTCCTGCCTACCAGCTTCCGCCTGCCTTCAGCCCCAAGAGGTGTTTCCTGCTCGCCAGTCCTGGCAGTGGCTTCTCACTGGCTGGCCTCAGTTCACCTTCAACCCCAGAGCAGCATTTTCTGTGGAGCAGCTCTGGCCTAGGCAACCCAACAAACTCCTGTGCCATCAACTCAGCTGTGAAGTCCACACCTTCTCCAGTGAGGTCTGGATCCCTGTTGGGGAGCTCTGTGTCTGGGATACTGGGCACCTCTGAGGAAGTGGGTCTGGTATAATAAAAGGGGGAGCACTAAATTAAAGTGTGCCTACTGAAATGTATGAGCTCCAGCTCACCTCTCCTCCTCCCTGAATCTCTTTCCCTAATCAGCACCCAGAACGCTAGGGGCAGACACCCCCTAAGAGGAGACTGGAGGCTTATCATCCAGAAACAGACTAGCCCAAGAGAAAAGATGTATATATTATGACACTTGAAACTCCTATAATGAAGTGGTTGGGTCCCCCCTCTACAGCCCTGAAGTGAGGCCCACCAGTTAAGCTCCAGCCAACAAAAGGCCTTCTGATCAACTCTTAGTGCCTTGCTTTAAAATAAGAGTATTTAGAATCGACAGTTGAAAAAAAGGTTCCAAAATGAGTGGATGGGAAACACACACACACACTGACACACACACCCCTCAGAGAAAAGAAAACAATGTATCCACAAAATTATAACCAAAGCATAAAAGAGGAAAGTTCAGAGAACAAGACAACTGTTCTTAGAAATTAGGATAGCAATAGGTTCAGTCTTGATTGTGGTGGTTACGTGAACCTAGCCATGATAGAATGACATTGAACTATATGCACACACTACCCCAATGTCAAATTCCTGGTTTGCATACTGTGTTATAATAGAAGACGTAACCACTGAGAGAGGTGGGTGAAGGGAATATGGGGCTACTGTACTACCTTTTTAACTTCCTATTAACCTATAATGATTTCAGAATAAAATGCTTTTTTAAGAGGCTACTGAGAAAGGGAGAAGAAAAGAATTATATGGAAGGTAGAGCTGAGGACATCATTTAAGAGATAAAGCAGTAATGAAGAACTGATATGCATATCTGCATAGCCAATGGGCACAGACAATAGTGTGGTGAAGGCCTGGGGGACCGGGGATAGGAGGAGGGCGGCTCGGGGGGGGGGGGGGGGGCCTGGGGGGACATCTGGAATACTGTAAACCGTAAGAGGTAAAGCAGTAAGACAAAGCAATGACCTACAAGAGAAAAAGGTTTTAATTAAATGGAGGATCAGTTCTTGAGGCCTAACATTGACAACAGGAACAAGAGAGAGAGAGAGAGAAAAGAGAAAAATCATATGGAGGAAATTAACAATAAAATAATACAAGGAAGTTCCTCCAAATTTAAGAACATGAGTGCCCTGCTGAAAAGTGAGGAAGAAGTGTTGAGAACAATGAATGAAAAAAGTCACAACCGCCTCACTGGGAAAGTTCAGGATGCTGGAGATGAAAAGACTCTGAAAGCTTCCAGAGGTCAAGGGAAAGAAGGAAGCTAGCTCCCGTGTGATGGGAACTGGAGCAGTGGGCCTTTTGACCCACAGCCCTAGAAGCAGGGAGCTAGTGGAGGGATGCCTTCAAGCTTCCAAGATGCCCGCCACCCCGAGGGAAGTCATTCTTTCAAGATGGTAGAAGAAAGTGATTTTCAAAGGCACAAGGACTTACATTTTTTACCTCCCATACACCTTTTTTTGGGGAAGTTCCTGGAGAATGTGCTTCACCAAAAAGGGGGGAGGGAAGCAAGAGGAAGACCCGAGATCCAGAAAACAGGAGAATACACATAAACAGAGACAAAGACCCTCTGTTCCCAGGGCAGAGGCACAGGGACATCTTTCCAGCAGGGAGGCAGCTTAGTGAGAGCGGTTGGTTCAGGTTGGACCAGGGAGGCACAGACTCCAATCACAAGATGAAACTGAGACTACTGATCTGGCCTAAATTATGGCCCCCCTCCTCCTGCCCCCAATTCATATGATGAAATTCTAACCCCCAAGGTGATTGTATTAGGAGATGGGGTCTTTGGGAGGTACTTTTGCGAACTAGAGTAGAGTCCTCATAAAGGGTACTAGTACCTTATAAAGGAGACCCCATGGAGATCCCTAGCCCCTTCAGCCACTTGAGGACACAGAAGCCTTCAGCTGAAGGAGGGTCCTCACCTGGCCATGCTGGCTCCTGATTTCAGACTCCCACTTCCAGAACTGTGAGAAATAAATTTATGTTGTTTATAAGCCTCAGCCTGTGCTGTATTGTCATAGCAGCCAGAATGGATTAAGACAGCTACCAACAGTGTTTGTCTATATTGAAAGGAATATTACAATTCTATCAGAGGTTTGTTTTTGTGCTTTTCAAGGGAGGTGGGTTAAAATATGTATCATAAAGACAACTAAGGAAATTAAAAAAATAAGAAGGGCAATTACTGACTTTAAAGGGAAAATGGTATAATGAAATAACACCTAGTTCCAGTACACACTGTGGCTCGGGCATGAGCAATACTAACACAGTCATAATCTTGTAAATACCAATTTAACTAAAATGTATGAGCAATGGGAGAGGGGGAAGTATGTACATATAGGGAGACTGTAAGTTAATTAACATCTACCTTTGGAGGAAGTCAACATAACCTAAGATTGATAACATTAATAGCAGCACATTATTTTGAAACATAAATATTGTACTACAGATGCGGACATATAAACCACTAGAAAATAAGAAGTTACTACTTCTTGGGGGAAGGACTTTGAGGAGGGGAGGGCTGATGGGGAGATCTCCTGCTTCTCCTAAGCCCTCTCAGTCTCTCTGATTTTTTTAAACTATGTAGAGGTATTATTCTATAAAAAAAATAAAATTTGACTTAAAAAAATTAAGCCCAAAGAACTTTAAATGAAAAACACTACAGGTGACCATGACTAAAATCATGAAGGTCTTGGAAACAGCACTTATGCAATGAAGTGCCACTGGAGGGTTTTAGCAAGCAAGTGACAAGATCAGAACTGTATTTGACAAAGAAATTATTGAGACAGAAAAAACAAAGGATGGAATGAAAGAGGGAGAATTTGAAGATGACATTTCTAGTTGTCACCACACTGGTGTGAGGAAAGAGCACCCAGGGCTCCATTTGTGGTAGGAATATCAGAAGAGCATAAATGGTGGCCACCACGAGGATGTTGCAATATCCACTTATCTGGTAGTTCTCTGACCATAAGTTACTATTCAATACAAGGAAGGGGAAAGCCAGTCTGAATTACCGTAGTCCTCTTGTAGGACATCTTCTCATATATGGACAAAGAACTACCCTGAGTTATGAGTCAGTTTTTCAAGAGGTTTCACCTAGTGTGGATTTTACTACGTCCCAATGAGACCACCCTTGAGAAAGCTGAGTGGCCAAGTCCTGGACCTTTGGGCCAGGAAGCCACACCTTGAAAGCAATGGTGCAGGGTGAAAATCGCAAAGCTACATTTAATCACACACTCTTTCATTCCCCAGGCTCTGCTTACGTTTAGGAACAGGGGAAAGAACATCAGGTTATCTCTTATTTTCTTTAATAATGTGGCTACAAAAAGATGGATCAGAGAAAATGAGGTAGACAGTGTTTCTGGATTTCAGGAAGACATGTGACGAAAGAACTGAATCTATTAGCTCCTGCTATTAATCGATTAGAAATGAGTCCTCATTTGCAAAACAGTGGGGAAGGAGTGCCCTGTGGATGTGCATGAGAACCAGGATTCTGAGAAATAAGTACGGATCAACCAGAAAGAAGAGAGTCATACCTACACAAACGCACTCAGGGCCAAGCCACAAACTGGAAATCAAAGTTAGGTCCAGGTTTGCCCCCAGCATCCCCCCTTTACTGCTCAGATCCTCACTCCTCCAAGTGTGGTCCTGGGGCCAGCAGCAGGGGCTCCCCAGGGTGCTTGTTAGACAAGCAGGGCCCCACATCAGAACTAATGAATCAAAATCTGCATTTTAACAAGGTCCCTTGGGATACTGATGCTCATTAAAGTTTGAGAAACACTGACTTAGAAGACGGAGAGGAATCCTTCCAGCCTTCCCCTCCCTGATGCTTCTTCAGATGCTGCCACAACCACCCTGGTGCCCCAAACTGCCAAGGCAGCAACGAGACCTTCCCAGTGGGAAAGTGGGAAGGGGGATCTGGCACCTCAGTCTCTTCTAGAAATGGACTGCAGGACAATCAATTGTTTCTTAGGAGCTTGGTTTTAGACAAAAATGTGAGCACAAGTATGAAGCAAAGATTTTCCTCTAGCTTCCTATTGTATTTAAACAAAAAATACTAAACATTAATTTTAGTTGTACTTAATTGAATAATTTCTCAGGAGAATAATTCACGGAGAGTTTAAAACTGCTTGTTTCCAAGAGCCATTACAAATTGGCATATACTGTAATGTCACTGTGCCAACCCAAAGAGTGTGCTTCAGTGTCCTGGGGCCAACTTCTCTCCAGATGTGTTCTGAACTCCTAGTAATAGAATGCAGGCAAAAACCATCTTACACAAAGTAGTATTTTGAATATCCTTTTCCAATTATCTGGAATGAGATAATACATCCCTAAGTGGAAGCACTGGGTGAGGGAAGATCAGGTCTGCACTTTCTCCCTGTGAGTGCTTTTTATTAGTACAAACTAAGAGCATCTGAACTAGAGTAAAAGAACTCTCCTTCGCCACACTTAATCATCTGAACATCTATAAGGTTAAAAACTAGTCCATGGTCACCTGTAATTAACTGGCTGATTTTCAAAAGACTGATATTTCCTGTGAATTGTACATACGAAAGGACTGGGGTTGGAGGAGGGAGAAATGAAACTTGAGTGAAATAAATTCAAAAAACACTCTGGCAAGAGAACAGACCAAGGTGGGTGGTGTGCAGGTGTTGCTGCCTCCCTCTGTCCTGACCCCATCCTACACAAATACCCTGGACTCTGCCCCATGCTCACATGAATGGCACGGTTCTGCACTCCTCTCAGTTCCTACTTGTGATGCTGAGGACAGCCCTGCCAGGAAGCCATCCTGTTCATGACTGACTTGTTACCTCGCATCCCAAATTAAATCTGCAATAAGGAATCATTTTTTATTCTCTAACGTAAGCATGTGTAGACAAAAATTAAGTAACGGATTTTATACTTTTTGCTAAATTGAAGTTTCCATCTTTACCATTTCTCTAACAAATTTCCATTTAAAATTCAGGTATAAGTCAAGTGTTTCTGTACAAATCTGCCAGGGGTTCCGTTCCAGTGGGACTGGCCCCCACACATCACACGCTGTAACGTGCCACATAGTAATGGCTTGCTGGGTGACAGAAGCTGTCTGCTTCCACAGATGTCACAGGGAAGACATCTGAAACAATGTGCATAAATGCAGCCGTTCCTGGCTGTTAGCAAGATACACTTGGAAATCTTGTTCCCTAAAGTGTTCAAAGGTGAAAAGGGTTTTCTAAATAAAAGTTAATTATCGAATTCCATGTGTTTGAGAAGCAAACACTCTCATGTTTATGCTTCAACTTGACAAAGGATGTTTAAGCATATTACCCAGAAATCTCTAAAGAAAACAAAGTCCATGTATGGTATTTATTTCATTATATTTTTTCCCTAAAATGTTTAAAAACATTTCTATCAGGGAACGTAACATGCAAAGAGAAAAGAGACTTACATGTACAGTTTAACAGATAGCAGCAAAGCAAAAATTGTATAACCATCACATGTTCACCCAGCTGGTATTGCAACACTATACCAATCTAGCTTGTGAAAACCTAAACTCATTCACGCAACCATGAAATCCACAAACTGCACGCCATACTGTTATGTGCAAACTTAAACACTTTCCCAAGTATTACTTCCTAGCATATTTGCTCAAATAACTACAAGTCCTTAATTGTCACCTACCTCAGATTCAAATAAAATAACTACCTAACTCTATCATATGGACAGGGGGCATTTTCCTCCAATAAACTTACACTAGAGGCTTGTGCTCTTGGGATGCTTAACAATATATCACTTCTGCAGGGACCACGAGAAAGTGTTTCGTGGTCAGTAACACCGAGATGTGAACTTTTCTCTCTGACCTGCACCAGCCATGAGTGATGTTCCAACTGTCCCTGTAATTAACCCCTGAAATTAAGCCTCTTCCCCAAGAACAAAGGCTTCCCCCCTTGGGACCTAATGAGAGCTTTCCCAAGTACCTTGCTAACTGGCTTCAACTTCATACTGTTTCCAGATCTGAAACAAGCATTTGTTCCAGTATAAAAACACTAAAATCCCTGGTTACTGGCTACAAGATTAATGTTCTTTTAGCTCTAAGAGAAGTTTAATCCATAGCTTTGCTTTAAGAGAAACAGTTTTCAAGTAAACTTACTTTGTGAGATTCTCAGAAGCAGCTCAGCTCTTTCTAAATCACACACTGGAAAATTCCTACATTACATAGTTCAGGATAATCAATGTTAAAACAATATACAAAACAGCACCATTTCCTTACTAGGCACCATTTCTGTCAGAAGAGGGATACATTTAAACCAAGATGGTAATTTAAGCCAATAATCTACAAACTTCAGTATGCAAGATGATTCATTGGAAGGTGGAAAGAAAAAATGGAAACTTCTATTCATGCACTCTATTTTTAAAAATCTCGGCCTGTTCTAATTTTACGAACCAAGCAAAATAGATAACAGTAGCACATATAAACTTATAAATGTAATTACAAAAGAATATTCTAGAGAGTTATTCATTATTTTCACTAATGCAATGCACGATCTAAAAATGTTGAAGGCCATTGTGTTAACAGTGGTGTAGAGTATATGGAGAAAAATACAAGACAATGTGACCCAAGAGTCTAAAAGTTAAATATGTTTGTCATTATTCAAGAAAACATTAAATACGTCCTCATAGATAATTGAGCATTTGGTCAACTGAGTTGCGAGAGGGGTACAAACCACACAAATACATTGTCCAAAGAATGCAATAGGCAAGCGTTCACATTCGGGAAAGTGGAATGAGGGACATAAGGAGACCCTCTGTATTATGTTTGCACCTTCCCTACAAATCTAAAACCAGTTGAAAACAAAACTGGTAGATAGGAAAATAGAAATTAGTCAATCTGAAAAATAAGGAGAAGACAGTGCAGTGAGGGAAATTACCACAGCCTCAGGGACTGGGGGACAATCACAAAAGGTCAAACATGTCATCAGAGTACCCGAAAGAGAGCAAAAGAGTGCGGGCAGCAAAAATATTCAAAGAAAAAATGGCTGAAATTTTCTTAAATTGGGCAGAAAACATAAACTTACATACATATTCAAGAAGCTCAGCAAACCACAAGCAATATAAACACAAAGAAATCCATGCCCAGACACCTCATATCCAAACTGTTGAACAAAGAAAAAAATTCTTAAAAACAACCAAAGAAAAATTTGACCCACTACTTCCTGGTGAAGACACATTACTTCCAGGTGAACAAAGAGTTAGATGTTTCTAACTCTCTCTGTCCCTTGCTCTCTCTGAAATCAATAAAGATATATTTTTAAAAAACAACAAAAACCCCTCAAGATACTTCACTTGACCTTGATGCCCTCACAAGTTCTCTCCTGTCCTGGTTTGCACATTCCTAGCACTTAAAGTTTCCTGGCAACCGGGGTCTACTCCTGTGGGTCTGTAGCCTCTTTGGGTAAGGTCCTAGAACCTGGCTTCCACCCCCAATACACTCTAGTGAAACTGGTCCCCCATCAATCACCTCAAGATACAACTATTACAAAAGCAATGGCTTTTCTTATTGGTCACCTTACACCAGCTCCCCATGGTTTTCCAAACAGACTGCCCCCTCACCTTTTAAAACATCCTCTGTGAATCCCACAACAGCACTCCCGTGTCTGCTGGCTCACACCCCTCTCTTCTACACTGGCCTTTTCTTCCTCTGGGGTGTTCCCAAGTCTTTGTCCTGGGCCCCTCTTGCTTGTAATGGTAGTGACTCCTAGATTTATTACAACTTGACCAGGACCCCCAAGTGAACAACTGCAGGTAGTTGTTTTCCTTGCACTCTAGCTCCCTATGTCCAAGTATCTTTGGAGCCACATCAATGTGAAGGTCCCATCGTTACTTTACATAAGCTTCCCAGGCCTGAGGGCACATTAGAGTGCCTTGGGCTCCACACCCAGAAATTGACCTAATTGGACCGGAAGTAGGGCTAAGGTTTTTTCTTTTTAACATGGAGTGTTTAAAGGATCGCTGCACACACTGGAAGTGTCTGGGGGCTTTAAAAAGGCAGATGTCTGGTTCCTACTTCTATAAGTATGATTGAATTAGTTGTAGTATGATGAAGAATACCCTTGGTCTAGGCCCCTGGGACTTCCTTAGTGTCAGGAGTATCTTTTGTTATTCAGAACAAGTCCCTTCACCATACCTGAGTTTATGCTAAGGGGGTGACTCTTGGTGACACCACCCCATAGCTTCAGGAAGGGGGCTGGTGACAAGAAGGAAACACATGACTAGAGAGGAATGAAAAGTTCAGTCCCAGCCCTGGGACTCTGGGAAGAGGAACTGGGATGAAGGTTGAGTTAAGTCACCAAGGGTCAATGATTTAATTAATTTTGCTTGAGTAACAGGCCCTCCATAAAATCCCTAAACAACGGGATTCTGAGAGCTTCTGGACTGGTGAAAGCATCTGCATCTCATTGGTACTGGGTGTAGGCTGGATGCTGCCATTTGAAAAACTCCCCAGGTGATTCTAGTATGTAGGAAATGCCGAGAACCACTTCCAGGATAACGTGTGTACATGTGAACTTGCCTTACACCCCAAGTAAGATCTTCCTTCTTATCCCCAATACACCTTAGCTCCCCAGCCACAGTGTACCTGTTTCTTAAATCATTGTACCAGTGTGACTCAGTGCTTCATCAAACAGTCCTGTACTATTCACTGCTGTTTTACATGCATGTGGCTTTCCTTCCCTGGAGTCAATGCAGTTCTGAAGATTCAGAAGCTGTTTTCTAGTTCCCTCCCCACACGCACAGTTTCAACCACAGTACCTGCCAGGCCTACAGCAGGTACTCAGCACACTGCTGGCTAAAAATTACTCTTCAGGCAGCAATGCTGAATCTAACCTCAAATTCCTTGCCACATTAAGGCTTCTTGAAGGAAATCAGGGACTCATACACTTCTTTGTAATCTCCTGTGACAGCTATCACGATTCTTTCCATTTTTTATACTAACTCTCAAGATTTATTAGTTTATGGCCACAGAATCTGAAAGAGCAATCTTAATGTATTCTTTTTTTTTCCCCCAGAGAGAAATTTTACATTTTAAAAGTGTTTATTTGGGGTGGGGGGGAGTTCATACATCATAACTGATTAAACTGACCATTCCCTCCACTAAGTAGCAAAAACTTTTCCAGAGAGTTCTAAGAATCGAGTCAATCCTACAAACATCATTCTAAAGTAAAATGAGGCGCTCAAACAAAGTATAGAATAAATCCCCTTTAGGAGATGGTTCTAGAGCTAAACCAGAAAAGACCAAGAAATCTGAGAAATAAAATACAATGGACTAGGTTCTCCTCAGAGTTTGCCCTTTGTCATGCTCTTTCCAGTTTTCTGGAAAATGGATAAATGTCTTAATTGAGAATTGTCTCAACTGAAAACCAATAATCTCTAACTTCCTTTCCAAAAGCCTGTTAATAATCAGTGACCTTTTCAAACAAGGCCGGTGCACTATGGATTCCAAAACCATGTGGCATCAGGCGGGATCAAGCACAGATGGAAAGAGGAAGCTGGACTTCAGCAGAAAGGAGGTCAACACACAGGGTAGATACTCAGCATCTGGTGATCATTTCATAATGTCTATAAATATTGAGTCACTGTGATGAACACCTGAATATACTTCAAGAAAAAGAAAAAGAACGCTCTACCCAAGAATGCCCAGGGCTGTTCACAGTGGGTGCTGAACACCTTTGTTATAAGAGCTGGTCACTGGGCCGTAAACAAGCAATGGCTTGAGGATCACCCAAAACTTCAGGGGCCACTCACACCTCCACTGCAAGGACTGTGTTTTCTGAGCTTGCAGTCCTCTCTCTTGCTCTTACAGAACCTGATTTTGCTAAAACGAACAAAACAGAGGAGGGAGAGAGGCAGGAGGAACACATGTCCCGTCTAGCTACTAAGCCTCAGAGGATTCACAGGAACCGTTGGATGAATTAGGAATTATCTTCTACTTTAGGATACTTAGGTTAACTTTTCAATGATTGTGTGAAGGTCGCCCTGTTGTGCACGGACTAACCTACTGTAGATTATCCTGTGCCATGGAATTAAACTACAAGGAATCGACTTGCTGAACCCACTGCTGCTGTCACCCTTCTGAATAAGAGTGTTGGGCTGTACACTCATTCTGAAAAATTAGAAAAGCATCAAATATTCTTAGATGAGTCACCTCATGGCACATGAAACACACTCAATAAGCATTCATGGATTGAGTCCTAGGAACTCATCAGTTTTACTAAACATCTGCCACTAGGGACCCTCAGAAATCCCTGCCCTCAGCCCCTGCCCTAAACCTATGTAATTCTCTAAGCCCTTGACCCCACATCCACCTCCTCTCTAATTCTCAGCAGGTGCTCCTGTCAATTATCTCACAGAGAAAAGGGGGCCGTTTAGGAAAAGACACTGCCAAGTTCTCTCCCCTCTCTCTTGTTCTTGTAAAACCTGATTTTGCTAAAAGAAAACGGAGGAGGGATAGAGGCAGGAGGAACTCATCTAGCTGCTCCACTTCTAAACTCACCTGCAGGCGCCTATCGGCTCCATCTCTGTGGCCTTTCTCTTCCTCCAAAAAGGATCTGCCACCTGCCTGCTGGATCCCAATATGTGCCCCCGCTCCACCTACAGCTCTTTTATCTCCAAGGAGATGAAGATGGCTGCCTCCTCAGCCTGCAAACAGGCTCACATCTTTCCCTTCCTATTAAAAACCAGCCCTGAAGCTCACGCTTTGAGAGCTGCCTTCTTCCCTTTACCACCAACCCTCTCAAGAAGCTAGTGTACACTTCTGCCTGTGCGACTTGACCCTCACTCACTCTTGTCCTATTATAGCTGGCCGTGTGCTACCACTGTTCTGGGGACATTGCTCCCGCTGAGGTAAGTCAATGAGCTCCGTAAGAATCCCAATGGCTTCTTTTTAATTTCCATCGTATTGACTTTTGTATGGAACATGACACTTCTCAGGTGCCTGGACCCCTTACTTCCTCACTGCCCTTCTTCAGGGATCTGAACTCCCATATTCTCCAACCACAACAGGGTCTCTCAGCATAGGATTGTGAACCGGCATTTATAGGCAAAATGTATGGCCATGTTCACAAAAAACATTGAGGGGGATGAAGGGTCCACAGTTGCAACAGCTTTTCAGAGTGCTCTATGATCTCCCCAAAGTGAAAAAACTGTTGGACTATTGCGATAGTCTCCTCACTTCCCTGCTTCCATCTTTACATCCATCTAACCCTTACACTTACCCAACTCCTAGCTGATCCAGCTTTCACATCACTATCAAAACTATTTTTCAGATTATCCCAAGTGGTGGCCAATCTGACCAGCCTTCTCCTATTGTAGTATAAAGTTTACAATACCATATACTGGAATATAGCCATGCTGACTCACTTATGTACTGACCATGGGCTAACTTTTTCCTCCTGAAGTGTGAATGGCTTTTTCTTTTACTGAGGTGAAATTCACATAACACAAAACTCACAATTTTAAAGTGAACAATTCAGTGGCATTGAGTACACTCACAATGTTGGGCAACCCCCACTCAGAGCCTGTATGGCTAAATTCCTTTCATAGCTCTCTTACCCTTTGAATTTTAATAAACAGGAGAAACTAGAAAGGTGGAACTATTTTTTTTTTTTTTGGGGGGGGGCAATGTCATCAAAAACATGTTACAAGTAGGATAGAATGGAAAATGAACATTCATACGCCAATGTTATGAACCACAATAACGTCAATGCTATTCAAAATAACATCCTTCCAATTGTGTCGGACTAAATGGTAATTACTTCTCCAACTACAATAGACTAGCTACATCTCCCCAGTTCATTTCATCCCTGGGACAAAATTAAATATCAAGCCGTCCGCCACATGCATTTCCAGGGCCTCCCCACAGTGGTTGAAGATGCATCCTGACTCCTAAACTTGGTTCAGTATGTGACTGTCTGGCCAAAGAACCTCGGTGAATGGGCTGATGCCGCGAGGGCTCCAAGTGCACTTGAGGGCTTAGGCTGGCACTTGCTCTTCCGCCATCACTTCTGAGAGTTTGCCCTGGGCGGTCACTGGCACCAGAGAGAGATGCTTGGAGCAAACTTGAACCCAATACCCAGCCCACCCCCCATAAGTCCAGAAGGGCCCCAGCTGACCCAAAGAACTGTGAATGAGCCTCTACATGCTGGAGTTTTTCTGTTATTTAGTATTACTGAGGAAAAAAACAAAATGAGAAACAAAACCTGACCAATCCAACTACATTTAAACAAAAACATTCTGCATTACACATTGGTTATTCTTGTCAATGGCCAGCCTCTGAAACACTCTGTACCTTCCAATGCTTCAGAAATTCCTGGATGAGTTCTAGTGTAAGGCAGCCCTTTCCCAATGGAAGTAAGAAAGGCCAGCTAGGCTGTGGGCCTGTGATCAGGCTCAGTATCAACTATTCCAACTGACAACTTATATCTCGACAGAAGGAAAACAAAGAGCAGAGATCCTGGTAATTGTCTCTGGGGATAGCAGAGGAGAGTGCTCAGTGGTGGCACTGAATCTTGGTGACAGCAGTGGTACTAGCTGTGGCAGCATAGTCAAAGGTGGTTGTGACAGTGTCCGCACTGGGCTCCTCTGGGCACTATTTCAGCCTGCCTCTGGCTTCCTGGCTCCACTCTCTCCTGCTGTTTTCCCTGCCTCATTTAGTCTTCCTAGCTGTGCTCTGAGCTGACAACTGTCTTCCAATAAACATGATTTTTGCTTAAATCAACTAGAGAAATGCTTGTAATTTGCAACTATGCTAGGCTATTGACAGTAACATCAATAGAATCTTCCCTCAAAGATATGTTTAAAGATATGTTTATCTTGGATGTATTCTAAAACAAATCAAACTGAGCACTTTATAAATCCACATAAAGCTTCAATTTAAAACAGTACATAGATATGTATTTTGGAGAGTGAAGAAAACAGATCTCAGAATGTTTTCACTTTCCTTAGAAATGGTTAAAATTATGTCAAGAGTTCTACTGAAAACTTGTCCTAATTTCTAACACAATGAATCACATATATTTGATATAATGTTCAAACAGCGGATGTTATACAGGAAAAATTGTATGTAAAATAAGTGTTACATGTAAAATGTTACCGTTTGTAATCAAAGCTCTTATATAACAGATATATTTTTAGAATTTTGCCAGGTAAGATAGGGGCGGAACTGCAGCAGCAGATATTTAAGGGGTTTAATACCACTGTATCTTTTTCTAGTTTTAAGTTTGCTTCCCTACAAGGTACTATGAAAACTGAAAGCGGACTAAGAACTTAGTAGAGGAAACTGAAGCCAACCAAGAATCCAGCAGAACAACAGATAATTAGGAAGTTTCATAACAAAGCTGTTCTTGAGAGGGCACTACCACCTTGTTTAGACAGAAAACCTGGGAGAAAAGCTTTGTGGGCAAAATGAAGTCTGTCCTCACCCTGAAACCATGGCCTCCACCATGGGCCACTCTAAGCAGTTCCTCACCACTCAGCTGTGGGGAAGCTCTACTCAGAGATGAAACAGCAACTGATGTCCTTTCCCACAGCTTCCTCATTCTGTGGGCAATTCCTCATTTTTACCAACCCTCTAGAAAGAAATCTCAGTCTCACCTGAAGTTTTCATAGTTCTTGGTGTTCCACACATGACATCTTGCCTATCCAGATTTTTCCCCCTCTAGCATTACTTTTTAAGTAATCTCTTTAATAACAACAGTGGCCAAAACAAAACAAAAACACAAACAAAAAAACAGTAGCCAAGACAGAGACTCATACTGCAGTGATAGCAAATCTTCTTTCCTGTTCCACATATGCTGTAAGCTCCCACACCTGTAGTCCCACCTGCACACACACCCACATCAGAGCCCTACAGCTCTTCCCATTGCACCCCGCCTCATCTCCTTGCCAGCAGCCTTGCCATCTCCCAGATACCCAACCTCCCTTCTCCACTGTGGGCTTCCCTTACTCTGGCCAATTTTCTTACTAGTCCTTGGGCAATACTCTCCCTTCTGAGGTTTTAAGCACTTTTGCCTGAACATCCTTTTGGAAGCAGAAGAATAAAGGATAAAGGAAGAGAGAGATAGAGGAATAGTGACTTAGACCTTGGCATCTGAATAACACTGTGTTGGAAGCTTGGCTCTCACACCACTGGCTCCTTGATTCTGGGAAGGCTATTTGATGACTATAAAACTCAATAACTTTAGTGAGAGTCAAATGGAGAAAATAACAGTATCTACCTCATGTTTCTTTGATGACTGGATGAGATGATTACTGTAAGATCCCTGGCACACTGAGCAACTCAATAAATTTGTGCTGATGCTATTACTACCTATAGTGGTGACAGCAGTAGCTACATTAAGTACTTTCCAAGATGAACGTCTCAGTTCCTCCAAGGAGCATATACTCCCAACAATGTCCAAGCACATCTACTAAGCTCTCTTTGATTGAGAAGATGACAGGCATGTGTTCTCCTGGTGATCCTTATTAGTATATATATATACTATATATATATACTAATATATATACTTTCGTTTGAAATAGAAGATTAAAAATGTTGGGAATGACTATCACATGTTAAATAAAACTGAAACTTACCCAAAGAAACTCTTTTCCTGAAGAGTGACATATTCCATTTCCTAAGCATTCTGGAGCAAGGTCTGACTTGCCAATAGTTTTCTCTCTCCATGTCCAACTTGTGCAACATGGGCTTCCTGTCCTGAAGTGATCGCTTACACTATTGTTCAGGAGCAGGCATCTAAACCTACCACCCAAGTGTCTAACACACTTAGCTCCACAAGTGGTCCAAAGCCTAGAATCTTCTCCTGTCTTCTGATAGGATGGAAAGAGAAGGAAACAGGAATGAGACTGTGTTCACAGAATTGGAATCTGATAAGACTTCTGTTTGGGAGGCCTCTCTACACAAGTCCTATAGTCAATACAGTTGGAGATGAGCTACTAGGCACACCCCACTCCTGGTCCTTCAGCTAACAGAAAACGCAGCGTAGGAGTAAATCCAGTGCC
This sequence comes from Miniopterus schreibersii, assembly GCF_964146895.1. Taxonomy (NCBI): domain Eukaryota; kingdom Metazoa; phylum Chordata; class Mammalia; order Chiroptera; family Miniopteridae; genus Miniopterus; species Miniopterus schreibersii. The sequence continues at coordinate 86,039 of NW_027669782.1, read as the reverse complement.
AGGAGTACTGGGATGCTTCCTTTCCCTTTACTCCACTGTGACCAAATAAATTAACATGTCACATATATCTTATGAGAAAATTTCAAAGCAAATTACTACACATTTTGCATCTGCTTAAATACAGTAAGAAGCTAACTAAAATCACTTCATCTAAGAAGTTAAAAGGCTGGAGGACCCAGCTCTATCACTGTTACCTGGACTATGGTGTTACTAGCATCTCTGGGTAAAGATCTGAGGGAATAGTTAAAGTGCCCCACAGTGTTATGTACAGTGAACTGTAAACCCACCCAATGGAATACATAACTGCCACTATTTCTGTACAGAGTTCTCAAATTACAAGAAGAAAACTCCATTTTATTTTAATGCTTTTGAATGGTCTAAGGAATTTCAAGTGAAAATTAAATAAAGTATCCATGGTTCAGAACAGTAAGTGCTGTGCCTGTTTCCCTGCTTATTTCAGGAAGATATCAAGAACGAGAGGCCTTTGACGGGCAATGATGATGATATAACGACTGCAAGAACATAGAGTATGCACCAAAGCAAAGTAGTAGCTCTCATTGTGAGTAAAGTACTGGGTGGGAGGTGGAGGGTTAACAACAGAGAGGCACAGTAGGAAGTTAATTCTTCAAGTCTAACCTTAGTATACAACACACTCAGAAGAAAGCAGAAATGTCTGCTATTGCTCTGAAATGGGATAACAGCACACACTTAAATGATGCTCTCAACAAAAGAGCATGTCAAACGCGGCCTATTTTTATGTCAGTTAATATGATTTTGCATATTTTATTGGAACACAGAGTGCTTTCAGTTCCGTGGATGTGCGAGTGTGCAGGGCTCACTAGAGGTAGTATATGTAAAGCTCCCAATGCATCAGCTGTTAATGGGAAGATTTTAATGTGGTGGGAACCTCTTCATCTCAGCCCAGGACACTTAGAAACCATGAGATGAGCTAGGGTTTGTCCTGGGTACACAGTGGGCTCACAAACACTTTTCTCCATGTCCATGGTGCTCCTGGTAATCAACCCTGACGTTTTTTACCTCTGAACAGGGCTTGATCTCAGAATTAGTCTCAGATTTGCATTCAGGGAGCCAATGCCAATCACTGGATTGGAGGTACCATGCAAAATAAAATCTCTTTTTCATCTCTTGGCTAGACAAGAGGAATGGAGAACAGAAACACTCACATAGTAATACATCCTTGAACATGTCATACATTTCATTCCAAAGGTACACTAAGTATTAGGTGGCTGACTCTGCTCTTTACTATAGACTTAATCATCACTGGAGGCTCTCAAAAAACACAAGCCTGACTTTTCAAGGGGAAAAGGAGCCTGTAAGCTCAACACAATTGATGCTTCCTTTCCCTTTACTCCACTGTGACCAAATAAATTAACGTCACATATATCTTATGAGAAAATTTCAAAGCAAGTTACTACACATTTTGCATCTGCTTAAATACAGTAAGAAGCTAACTAAAATCACTTCATCTAAGAAGTTAATTTCAGTTTTCCAATGCCCAATGCCAAGATAACTAACCAGTCCCTTTTTCTGGAACCCTGAGAACTGCATGCCATCAGTGCTTTCTCCCCTCTGCCTCTCCAGCTCTTCCAGGCCACCTATTCTGGCATTTTTTCCTAAAAGGCCTCTTCAGGTCCTGGGAAGGATGTGTGGGCTCACTCACACAACAGTGGGGATGACTCCAACTACTTCAAAGGGGATATTAGAGTTCGAAGGACTTTTATCTCAAACCAAAAAAAGTTGGTTTCTCAAATTTGAATTCCAAGTCCTAGAACATATTTCTGAGATTTTTTTAACTGAAACTGAAACTCACTATGTTGCTTTCTGCACATTTGAATGTTCATGTACTTTGGCATTTATTTCACCCAACCCCAACCCTTCTCCCTCATCCCTTGGCAACCACCAGCCAACTATTAAGGGTGGTTGAAAAGTGGCAAAATTTTTATATTTATGGAATTAAAAAATAGAAAACATAAAAAGCCAACAGTGCTTAGGCCAGATGGGTCTGATAAAATATCAAGCTGTATGCTACATGATATGAGTGTGGTACACAACTTACACAATGTCAAAGCAGAAACGATACTGATTTTGAAGCAGAATCAATCAGGCAGAACCCTGGCCCCCACATATCAGGAGTCAGTAGTCAGTTCAACACCCCAGATTCTAGAGCAAGTCAGAGTGATTAGGGGATTAGCCCTGCGTATAGAACTGAATGTGTTATTTCCTTCATTTAACAAGATCAATTTGCTAAAGGACACGCAGATGTCTATTTTTGGACTTGCTGACCTCCTAGGACTGGGAAATATTCTTCTGCCCAGCAGATCTTAGGAGAGTGACTTAACCTTTGCTGAAATATACATAACCTCCTAAGATAACAATTTAAGTTTTGACTGGCTGAAAATACTAATAAAATAATAAAAGTCTTTTAAACATTGATTCCTCTCTAGAAGAGTTCTGATCAATGATTTAATGGACCACTTTATCTCATTCCCTGGAGACTCGTCCACCAGGAAACACTAACCTCTAGAAGGACAAGTACAGTAAATGGCAATGCAAATAAACATCACACTTGGTTTCTACCAAGTAACAGCAGTCTGACACTGGGTAGTTTACCTAACTCTTCTCAGGATTACATCTGGTTCCCAGCCATATATAAGGAACAACTTTACCTCCTGAGGACCAGATGACTTATACCATGGAAAGGGATTTGCCGAAAGTAGTTTAGAAAGATTCATAATCTCCTGTGCTATGGTTTACAGACAGAACTAAACAAGCTATTGCTAGGAGGAGGACACGTTGGCCCTGTAGCTTCTTTGAGCATCCATCCTTCAGCATCCACCAGCTTAGATCAAGGACCCTGAGCTGAAAACCACAGGGAACCAGTTGTCAGCTCACTCTGAGGAAGGGGGTCTGTAACTGGGCCAACTTCAAGTCCATGGGCTCTGGTTGATCCCAAGTTTCCAAAAACGAAGACAAAACCTCAATACCTTCTGAAGGCTCTTACTGAGGACTGTTGCTGTTAATCACTTTCTAAGACATCCCAACATATTCATTCTTTGGATGACATACTTGGGGTTCCTTTCCTTCCCCAACGAATCCCCTACTTTCCGGATTGTGCCCTTTCCAATTATTGCATAACAAGTGACCACAACTAGCGGCTTAAAACATTACTTACTATCTCATAGTCACCCTGGGTCACACGTCCAACTTGGTTTTACCTGGTTCTCTGCTGGGGGTCTAATACAGCTGAAATAAAGGGGTGTCTGGCCAGGATACTACTGGAGGATCTATGTCAGAAGCCACCTCCAAGATCCTGGGCTGCGGGCAGGGTTCAGCTCCCAGTCGGAAGTGAGGTCAACACAGCTGGGCCTGGGGCCTGGACCCGAGGGTTGCCTACCTTTCTCGCCATCATGGCTCCTCCATCTAAAAGCCAGCGTCAGGTCCTCCTTGGGTGTCACTGATCTTCATGGCGTGGCATGTCCACCCACGTGGCACCTCCCGGTAGGTGAGAGCTCCACCTCCCCTAGAGGCCGCCAGGAAAACCGTGTTTCTGAAGGCCGCCCCAGCCTAGCTCAGGACCACCCAGGGAACCTCTGTACCTTAAGCTCCATGCATTTGGGACTTTATACATTCAAAACGCTTCCTCAGCAGGTGTCTATGCAGCACCCCCTCAAGGGCCCCCCACCTCGGCTCAGGGCGGGGCATGCCGCTGACCCTCAGCAGCCATGGTTTCGGCCATGCCCTGTCCCCGCCTTTGCTCACTGCGCTGCCTCGCTCTAATTATTCACTGGCTGGGAAGTATCTGCGTCTCTGTTTCCTGCCCGCGGGGAAGACCAGGGATCCCTCAGGCCCCGTCCCCAGGATCCCCTAACCCGCGTTCCCCTTACTCTCTGAAAGAAGCCACTGAATCCGAAGGTAAGTACACCCAGGACACCTCGGGGACTGTACCTGGGTGGAGTCCTGTGAGTCCGGTTTAAGACAGAACCGGTGCTGGAGCCAGGCCGTCTGGGCCAGGCCAGGGCGAAAATGGCGCTGCTGGAAGTGGGCCAGGGGTCGCAGGGAGTGGGCCTCGCGAAGTGAGCCTGTGGCGCATTGACTCCAGTCAGGCGAGGAAGGGAGCTGAGAGTCCCCCCCTAACAACCAGCCCCCGCCAGGCCCTGCCAGCCAGTCCGACAGGCCTCACTCTGCAGTTAGCACTGCGCCTCCTCACAGGAAACCGCAGGCCCTTTCAAACTGCAGCCTCCGCTCTGGCCCCTGAGATGCTGCCCCCTGTAATGGTTTACTGGGTGGGGAGTGTCCCTACCAGGAAGACCCGAGCTCCCTCAGGCCCAGCCCCTGGACTCCCCTGACCCGCCTCCCCAGACACTCTGAAAGGAGCCACCCATCCAAAGTGTAAGTGCACAAAGGGCACCTCGGGGACTGTACCTGGGTGGGGTCCTGTGGGTCCGACTTCAAGACAAGCAGCACTGGGGCCAGGCCACCGTGGCCAGGCCAGGGCGAAAATGGCGCCGCTGGAAGTGGGCCTCCGGAAGTGAGCCTGTGGGGCATTGGCTCAAGTTAGGCCACGGAGGGCGCGGAGAGTCCCCCCACCGCCACCAACTAGGCCCCTGCAAGGCCCGCCCGCAGGCCTGGCTCTACATGTAGCACTGCACCTCCTCCCAGGAAGCCTTAGGCGCTTTCAAACTGCAGCCTCCGCGCTGGCCCCTGAGGTGCTACCCGGCTGTAATTATTTACTGGGTGGGAAGTGTCGCTGCCCCTAAGATCTGTGCTCCCTCAGGCCCAGCCCCCGTGCTCCCCTGACCTGCGTTCCCCACACACTCTGAAAGGAGCCACTGAACCAGAAGGTAAGCACACAGGGGAACTTGGGAACTGTACCTGGGTGGAGTCCTGTGGGTCCGGCTTCGCAACAGAAGCGGTGCTGGGGCCAGGCCAGGGAGAAAATGGCGCTGCCGGAAGTGGGCCAGGGGTGGCAGGAAGGGGGCCTCCGGAAGTGAGCCTGTGGCCCCCTGGCTGCAGTCAGGCCCCCGCGAGCATGGAGGCGCTTCCAAGCTGCAGCCTCTGCTCTGGGCCAGGCGGGCATCCAAGCGCCGCTCTTCAGTCCTCAGGCCCTTATAACCGGTGGGTTTTTTAAACAAGGGGCCCTTTAAACACCCGGCCCATTAAACACCTGGCCCTTTAAGCACGTGAGCCCTTTAACCATTTGGCTCTTTAAGCAGGAGGTCCCCTTAACCAGGTGGGCCCCTTAAATGCAGGGCTCTGGACCACAGCCTCCCAGCTCCCTGCAGCCCAGCTCGGACTTTTCTCATTTCTTGTGGGCACATCCACAGGCTTTCCGAGCCAGGTGTTTGGTGAGTTCCTGTCTCAGGTGAAGGTCTCACAGGTCTGCTGTTCAACGCTTTGCTCTCCAGGCAGCAGCTCAGCAGCTTGGGGCTTAGGTGGGTTGTGGGAGATCTTGCCCCTGCCCCGCAGGCTCCCAGGCGGTGTCCTCCCTGCGCACAGGGGCAGGAGCGCACGTGCCACTGCTGGGCCTTCTCACGGGACCTTGTTCCCTTTGCAGCAGTGCATGCAGGGCAGCCTGGGAGCAGGTGAGCTCAGTCGGAGGGGGAGCCCCTTATTATTTGCATGTGACTTCGGGGGACAACATCCGTGACGGAAACGGGGTTGACGCCTTAACTTCTTAGTGCACCTAACACTCGGTGCTACAGCAGGTCCACGTGGGGAGGCTTTTGAAACTACTTCAGATACCTGGGTTCAAGGCTTAGTTCACACTAAGGGACAACCTGGCTTCTTGCCCACGAGTTAAGGAATCCTAGTCCGAGACTGTTCTGTGGACCTTTGTATTTCCAGGCAGTTTCCACCCATGTCTTCTCCCCGCTTTGAGTTCCATAGTAACATTTGCGCAGACCCAAGTAGCATCCTCCCCAAGCTCAAGGTTGCCCTGGAGCTCAGAGGGGGATCCTAGTTGAAAGTAGTGTTTACAGGTGGAATTAGTTAACGCTAATCAGTACTGCATTAAGGAGGGTCCACTGTCACTGCTGTCCTTAAGAGAAGGCCTCCTGTCGACATTTAGACTTGGGGAAAAAGGTTTTTTGACCCTGGAGGCAGAGTTTGGAGTTGCAGGGGGAGACCAAGCGTCAGCCTGGAGTGCTGGAAACCGCCAGGGGGGAACCAACACACTACCCGTGTTTGTTATACCTGCTCTGAGTTTGTGTCCTGTGACAGCTGGCATTGGTCTCAGGGACATTTAGTAAAGAGTATCTCTCCTGCTCTGCAGATGGCTTAGCTCTACCTCCTATGTCGCCTCCTTGTCTCTGCCCCGGAGCATCCATGACCCGTGTTTCTAAGCTGAAGGACAGGAGATGCAAGTAAGTTCTTTCGAACCACACTCGCCTCTTTCATTGAAAACTCCAGCCGGGCATGTGTTGGGGGGGGGAAAGCAGGTAATTCTATCCATGGATATATGACATGTGTTGTATAAAATTTAAGAGTAATGGTTGAGTTCTGAATTCACTGGAACCTAGACCTTTCTGTGAACGTTCTTCATTAGTAGAGGTGTGTTTCTGAGGCAGCCAGTTTGTCCTACTTCCTGCCTGGTTTACTGTTCACGGTGGTGAGTAAACAAACACTGAGCTGCTGGAATCTGCTGGGAAGGACCACATTCAATTCTGGAGCTGGTTTCTTCCATCTGGGTATTTCCTAGTTCCCCTAGCTGTTGGCTCACTTGTATTCACTCAGGTGTGGGCAGTTGCCATGTCCTGGAGAAAGTGTCCCTGGTATCCTGAGCCTGAGCTTCTTTGGGCTTGTCCCATAAGGGCTATTTTAAATGCTTATTTAATATCAGTCTCTTCTGTCAGACTGTGTGTACTCTTGCTGTTGCTGGAATAATGCTGAGAAAATTGTGAGCCATGCGTGCACCTCCCTGAATGGAGGAGTGAACTGGTCTGAGGGGCAGCATGAAGGAGGGATGCCTTCGGCCTTCCTTAAGTAGGTCCACGTGCCATTTTCCATGCTACACATAATACAAATGTTTCCTATTTATAATGGGGATGCTGACTTTTTCAACAGTAGCTTCTCCAGATGCCTGTCCTTAAAAGTACAAGAACACCACACCCAGTAGGTTGGTTATTAAAAACAATACCCTCCCCCCCAATGGACAATAAATGTGGGCAAGGATATGAGGAAACTGAAAAACTTGTACATTGCTGGTGGAAATATAAAATGGTGCTGCCTCTGTGGAAAATGGTATGGCAGCTCCTCAAAAATTAAAAATTAAGTCACCACTCCTAGGTATACATCCAAAATAATTGAAGCAGGGACTAGAACAGGTATTTGTACAGGCACGTTCATAGCGTCATTCACAAAAGCCAAAAGGTAGAAGCAACCCAGTTGTGCACTGACAGGTGAATGGACACACAAAATGTGGTCTCTGCATACAGTGGAATCTTATTCAGCCTTGGAAAGGAAGGGACTTCGATCACATGCTACCATAGGGAGGAAGATGGAAAACATTATGCTAATGAAACCAGCCAGTGACACAGAACACATACTTCATGTGATTTTACTCACGTGAAGTACTTAGAGTGGTCAGATTCACAGAAACAAATTAGAATAGTCGTTGCCACAGGTGAGGGAAAGGGAAATGGGTAGTTATAGTTTAATGAGGACAGAGTTTAAGTTGGGGAAGATGAAAAATTCTGGAGATGGATGTGGTGATGGTTGCATAACAGTGTGAATCTACTCATTGCCCCTGAAATCTACAACTGATTAAGTGGTAAAACTTACATATATTTTTAGTTTTTCAATTGTGAGAAAATACACATATTACAAACAGGAAAGTGGTAATGCAGTGTCACCAAAACTTCAGATCTCTGTGTGGACTCCAGCTATTTGCAGGAAGACCCCTGCAGGTATCCATCCCTGGTATCTAAATGGGCTGGATTCTGTGTGTATTAGTAACATAATGATTGATGAAATGACCAATTTATTAATAAAATCTATCCAATTTACAGAGATATCTGGAACTTATCTCTGAGAAGGTTATTTTACAAACACTCATTGGGGAAATCATTGTGGAATGGAATGAAAATGGAACAGGGAGAGACCCATGGTTTCTGATGGGCTCTCTGCTATCTCGCATAATCATACATCCATTAGGTGTGCTGTGCCTGTGGTTACTATCTTATCCCCATCACCCTATCATTGTTGCTCAGGAAGAAAAGCTTAACACTGAAATTTGAAGTTTGTTTCTCGATTTTCCTCATGAAATAAGTTCCTGAGTTATTTCAAAATAAGCCAAGACTGTCTAAGGATAATTTGAAATACTGAGAAAGAATTCATTTACATGGAGTTAATCCTCCCGGCAATGGATAGCAACAAGGTATATAATCACCCCCCTATCCAGTGGAAGCCCGCTCAGGACCCGCTGGAAGTGGAGACCAGAAAGCTCCCTTCATAATGAGGACAGTGCAGTGCTTAAGGCCTTAACCCCTTAATGATAGAAATTGGACTTGGGACTTTGGCACAATTTTCATGATAAAATCTTGTCTCTTATGGTTTATACATGAGTCAGTACAAGTCATTTGTAAGGCAATTAAATTTCCTTCAATAGTTTTATAGGCTTTTCTTGAAATCTTGACATTTTATATCTGAAGTGATTATTTTTAGTTTAATCTGTTGCTTGGAAATGTATTTTTAAAGTCTGATTTAATTTTTTTAAAAAAGGAGTAGGACCTTTATCATACATATTAGAGCTGCCCAGAGCCTACGATCCTGTGTCTTTGTTTTGAGAGCTAAAGAAGAGAAAAGAGTATTGCGGCAGTCAAACCAGCACATAGAAACTGTGTGGCTGGGGCTCTTTCACTGAATGGAAAGGGAACAGTAAATTTTGATCTGATATGTTATGTAGAAGTTACATAGTATTCTCCATCAAAAGCTTAGAAAACTAAATTAAAATCATATCTTATCCCCATCCCAGTAGGTAATACAGCCTCAGTAATGAAATGAAACTGCATGAACAGATTTCCAATGAAATTCTTCATTGTATGAAAATAAAAATGATACAAATAACGCAATTTATCATATGTATCATATGTTTTCTCATCAACAATGCTGGAGTAAAGCTTACATACACTTGCACAACTTAATAAATCTTTACCCCAAAGTAAACATTTTACAGAATTAAAACTCCTGTGTGAAGAGGGTAGGAATTTATTGCATCATGTGACACCCACATAAGCTGAGTAAGTTACCTTCACATGCCTATAGTCTCTGATGCAGTTTAGGAAAGAAAAAAGAAATCCTACTTATTTGTAAAGATCAAGTTGGCAAGTATAGCTATAAATATACTTTACTACTTGAGAACATATTAGAGAAAATATAAACAAAGCTACAGTTTGAGAGAGTGCGTATTATGTTATTTAAATAACACAGAACTTTTCCATAAACACTGCAGAACTAGCTGTGTGCTTTCCAGTCTTACATGTAGTCACCTTTGGGTATGGCTATCGGCCAACCTTCAGGAGCACATGGATGTGAAATGTTTGTTTAGTTTTATTTATGGAACTTTAGATATAGACTGTATTACTTAAGAAGTTATTTTTTTGGACCATGATTCATGACATCCACTTTGACTTGTAATTTAATTCCTAAAGGAAAAGTAGTTCTATATTTTTGTTTGATTATTAGATACAGTATGCTTATAAAAATCAGCCAACTCGGGGAAGTATAGAGGAAAAAGGGAAAATCAGTTATATTCCAAATTTAGTGATCACCACTTCACACTCTGAGGCATATCCTTCCACACTCACTCCTATGCATAACTATTTAACACATACATGCATGCGACATACACTTTCTTACATGGGATTATGCAGTAGCTGTGGCGTTAGAACCCTGTTTTTTACCCTTATATATTTGACATATCCATAAAAGATCAGTGTGAAATTTTTGATTAGCTGCTTTATATCCCATTGCAGATGTACATGATTGATTATATCAACATATATGATAAAAATATATGCTACACATGATATGCTTTTAATATAGTATTCATTATAATATGTAATTTAATCATGATTTACTTAAGCAGTCACCCACTGATAGGTATTTTGTTTTATACTTGATAAACTACAATTATAAAGGAGTTGTTAGGTATATGCCATTTGGAAATGAAAATTTTAGCTCAGTGAGACTCGTTTCAGACTTTGGGCCTCCAATTCTGTAAGACAAACTTGTGTTCATCCACCAAGTCTTTGGTTACTTGTGACAGCGGCAATAGGGAGCCAGGGCAGCAGCTCATGTTCAGAGTCAGGCTGCTGTGAGGATTCAATGAGATGCTGTGTGTGAAGTGCTGAGCCCAATGCCTTGCATGGAGTAAGAAAGCGATAAATGGGACTGCTACTAATCTAATTATGTTGTAGCGTGCATACATCATAACATCAATAAAAGTCAAAAATAAAGACAGCCCTGGCCAGTGTGGCTTAGTGGTTAAGACCGTTGGCTTTGTGCGAGAGGCAACGCCTCAATGTGTTTCTTTCACATTGGTTTTACTGTGTCCCCCACGCTCCCTTCCACTCTCTCTAAAAATCAATGGCAAAAATATACTCGGGCAAGTAGTAACAAAACAATAAAAAAAAGAGGACTGAACTACATTCTGCCAAAAACAATAAGAATTCTTGGATCTACTGGTATGCAACATCTAGGGAGAGATTGAAAACCTTACCGTTTATGGTATCAGGATATAAACTGTCACAAGCATTAACAATTAGAGAAAACAGAAAGCACAGGAGAGACCCAGTATCCTTTCTATGCTATGGAGCACGTTAATGAATATAAACACTTGGAATAAATCTCATTATTTCAACAAAACTTGATGGCATCAACATTCCTCAGGGTGTAAGATACTCAGAATTTTAGTTTTCATGCCTAGGTGCCCTCCACCGACAGCTGGATATGTCGAGTCTCAGTGGGTTAATGTGGAGAGGAGTTATTCTGCCCCCCAGCCCTGACTATGAGTTCAATCCATCTTAACAGAACTGTGTTCCAAATGACATCCACCATTCACAGCTTCTAAATTGATTATCCAATTACACATATGACGTTTTCAATTGTTTTAGAGGAAAACACATTTACTTCTATTTATATTTATTTACACAAGAGTATCAACATACTCAGAGTTCCTGTTGTAGTCTACTGTTCACTTCAGTTTCTGTGATGCAGGAGTCAGTATTTTAAGCTTAAGGCGGTGTTTCCTTTCCCGAATTGGGGAAGAGTTTTAAACACTGAGCTTGGTGTTTTTTTGGTGATACACCTCCTTAGAAATATTTTTAAAAATAATTTAAAATATTGATTTCAGAAAGGAAGGGAGAGGGAGAGAAACATTAATGATGAGCGTCATTGATTGGCTGTCTCCTGCATGCTCCCTACTGGTAATTGAGGCTGAAACAGGGCATATGCCCTAACCGGGAATCAAACCCTGACCTCCTGGTTTATGGGTCAATGCTCAACTGCTGAGCCACCTTGGCCGGGCTAGAAATATGTATTCATACCTCAATTCTGGGCAATACATTCTCTATGGCTCTTTTCCCTTCAAAACTGCAGGGTGAGCACTGCTGTGACCAGCCCCCAGCTGGACTGTGGTGACATGGGCAGCACAGAAAATGCCCTGTACTGACTAGAAAGTAAAGGTCAGTTTGCTGTTATTTAGGGACCATCTTTAGTCTACTGTTGACTCGGCAGGCCACAGAAACTTAAGGACTCCTATTGGTCTAAACTGACATAAGCCCTTCATTTATTCATGTATTCACAATAAATGTTACATGAAAACACTTTCCTTGGTAATGTGGGGTTGATCCTAAAGGGAAGAAAGGAGCAGAAACTGAGTGAATCTACCATGTATAAGGCAGGATAGAGGCAAGACCAATGCCAGGGTTCATGTTGGAATAGGATATGGGATACTGGGAATAACGAGTCAGGGTGCTGTTTGGTAAGGAGCAGGAAACCCCAGTTCACACTAAAGGTTCTCCAAAGTGTGTTTATGTGCACACATTTTCAGATTCTCAAATTATTGCTGGTCATTAAACATAATTTATAAATGTCACAACTACAGTTTCAGGGCATGTCAGAGAGTGTATGAACACCCATAGTTTTGGACTCCTCTTGGTGGCCCCCCAGCAATGTCAGGTTTTATAAATAACTGTTTACTTCCACAACTCTGTTGTTTACTCACAAGGGTACATTCTTAGCAGCCTTACTTGTGGGATTTCCTTGAACTCATATCTGTTTAGAATTTTGTATCATACACTTGCTCAATAATGTTCCCAGTCTTCTTAAATGTGAAACGTTTAAACGTCATCGTCTCTGTTCATGGATGCATCTGCTTATTCTATCTCTATAAGTATTTTGATGATAGTATTTGCAATTTTCCTCCATCATTTTCTCCCTCACAAATTTTTCTTGCTAGTTTCGGATTTCCAGTTGTCAATCTGCTCTTCCAGGTACAGTGGTCTGTCTCAGGGGTCTGGCTGTACCACCTGCCTCCTCACCTTCTTTCTCCACAGCCTCCAGGTCTTGGGAGCTGCAGGTGTGGATGGTCACGTTTTGGGTGTCTACTATGTAGGATGATCTGTCTGAGCTCTTCTGTGATCAATGTCAAAACTCATCTTGCTTGTAGAGTTAGGAGTTGAGGCTTTTATTTTATTCCAATAATATCTTCTTGTTCCAGAATCATTTGTTAATACAGGCTTTCCTTTCCCATTTTATTGATGTGTCATCTTTGTTGAAAGTCCATTGACTGCATTTGAGTGAGAATGTTTCTGGAGTCTTGATGCTCATCCAGTTTTCCATTTGTCTCTACAAACACTAGGACTACTCTTAGTGAACATGGAGTTTGTCATCCCTCCCCACGAGCAGAGGTCATAGCATCCTACCCGATTCAGACCAAGGGGATCTACAGGCAATGAAGACAATGCAGTTTGAGTTTGCACATTGGAGACAGTCTAACGGAGGGATGACATATAAAATACAGAGTAACTGCTGGCAGGAGACCCCATGAGTCACATTTCTCCTGTCTCACAGTGGAGAGGGTGGTGAGTTTGAGACTGCATTCTGGTAAACACCGGGAGCACACGTATTTTATGTTGATAAGCAGCTTTGGATCCTCAATAATGAAAATGGGGAGCCCTGAGTGGAGGTACTCCAAATAGAAATAGTGTACTGTCTGGCAGTGTTCCTCAGTGGTTGGGTGTTCTATCGGGCACCAGAAGTTGCAGGTTTGATTCCCAGTCAGGGCACATGCCTGGGTTGTGGGTTTGATCCCCAGCAGGGAATGTGCAGGAAGGAGGCAGCTGATGAATGCTGATGTCTCTCTCTCATTGATGTTTCTCTCCCTCTCTCTCCCTCTCTCCTTTTCCCTCTCTCTAAAAGAAAAAACATATTAAAAGAAACGAAATACTGTCTTAAGGTGTAGGGTGTGGCTAAAGTTTTTTACTGAAAATCATTGTGGGTTACTTGGACAAAGAAATAAGTTTCTGTGTGCCAGAGCCTGCCGGCAGAGTCGAACGGTCCTGAGGAAGGGGTGAGGATGGAGAGAAGACAGACACAAAAAAGATGGGATCACGAGGACTGCAGCTCGTGACTGCTGCAGCCCTCAATTTATTTTCCAAGCTCAATTTATACCGGCGCTGTTGTTTTTGCTGAATAGCACCCCGCCCGGCATTCCTTCCCCTTGCTGGATACAAAGTAGTTCTTTCCAGGCTGCACAAACACACTTTCAGCGTAAACATCCTGCCTCCTGCAGGAGCTCAGACCTTGGTAACTATCTTTGTCTCAGCTTCTAATGGGAACTTTTTGGGAAGGATTGAGTCCTTGGCTTGGTATGTGGCTTGACTGTCCCTTAACCCTTCAGGCCAGGGCCAGCTTCCTCATAAGCCTTTCTAGAATTTATGGCCGCAAACTAAATTAGTATCGCCTTGGTGCCTCAAGGTCTGGGTCAGGGAGCAGGAGAGCACTTCTGCAGCTCACCCAGCCAGCTCCTCTGTGCCTGGGGCCACAGCAGCTCACCCACATCTCCCTGGGAGCAAGGGAGCACATCTGCAGCTCACCCAGGCAGGTCCTCCGTGCCTGGGGCCACAACAGCTCCCCACATCTGTGTAATTATTTAGAATTATTAAATAGGTGATAAGCAAAATGATAGAGAACAGAGCAGCCAACAACATCCAGCAAGACAAGACTGTGAAAGGAACACCTTCCAGCTATTTTAGTCTTTTTAGAATTACCTAAAACAACATTAACTTTTCCCTAAATTTTTAAAATTTAAATACTACATTTAGTAATTCGTTTTATTTATTTGTATTCTAGCTCTAACTTGGCTCTCGCTGATTTATACAGCCCTTAATATTAAGAAACAGTTCCGCACATAAAATGTAAATTATTATTACCTTTCTCTCTCTTCTCCAGATTCCTATCAATTTATGACATACACTGTAGAGATTCATTGATCACATAGCTTATCATTTCCTTGTTCAGGGTGATGAAGTCCAGTCTACAAATCCATGGCAGTAAATTGTGAGTCTGATCTCTTCAGGGGACTTTCCTAGCAGCCAGGTTAATGAGGGGCTGTATTGTGCCTGTTTCCAGACACAGGGCTGGTTACTGACAGCCGGGCATTGACCAGTGTGTATCCCTTTAAAACTTTGCGTTGCCTGCAGCTGAACAGGCTTTGGCAGAGTGCACTTTAGCCCCAAGGAGGTCACAGTGGGGAGGAAGCAAGTTGGCTTGTTTTTGTGTTTTTAATACTGGCAAATAAAAACATGTGATTGGATTTTTAAAAGCACATCAGTCCCTTAGAGTCAGCCTGTTGCAGCGATGACTGCCTTATCTGAGTGTCACACTCCCCTAACAGGCCCTTTCAGATTTAAGGTGTTGTCCCAGGAAGACACTGCTTCAACTGTGTACCTGCTGTGTAGACCTCCAGGCCTTGCGCTTAAAATCCAGGCACCTGGTGCTCGGTACCTGGTTTGCCCTGTGCCGCAGCTGCTGCCTGGCCGGGGTTCCCAACGCCCGCCACTCGGAGCTGCAGCTCCAGAGGAGAAATCAATGGTGGGAGAAGTTATAGGGGCCTGTTGTGGAGGGGAGGCAATTTAGATGCTTCCCCATATTTCTATAAGTCATGGTTCTTGGAAAGGGAGCGCCTCTCTTGTATCCTGCGCACAATAGCTGGTGTTTTCTTTCACAGAATTTCAGTTTCAACTGAAAGAGACAGAGGAGAACGTATATGTGTGTGTGTGTGTGTGTCTATGAACATTCAAACATATATGGAAAGTATAGTAAAAATAGGTTAAGAAAGCATTCAGATTAAAGAAGGGTCAGGGTTTTCTCCCCATTTTTTATTTCCCACTTGTAAACTACAAACGTAAAGTATAGAGGTATTGTAAACTATAAATGTGTTGGAACAAGATATTTAAGGCTAATCTTTCTGTGAAATTGTTTTTTTAGATTTGCTCTGAGAAAGAAATGCTTTCGTCTAAAGAAATTGAGCTAAGTGATGGACAGGTGTCATTACCGAGTGTACTCAGTGGGTCCCTGCACCTGAACCTCCACCTCAGGGTCACTGTTACGAGACCACAAAAATGGAGCGTGTTAGAAATGGGGCTCCCCAGAGTCTTGGAATTACATGGGGGTGTGGGGAGCTATTTAGGGCAATAGAGATGAGGCTGAGGAAAGGTGTCATTTTCTGGCTGAGCCAAGAAAGCCCAGGAAGGATTCTTTATTCTCTCAGGAGGTTTGCTCTGTTTCCGTCCTTGGGACCATGAAGGTCACATGTGTCTTTACGATAGATTTTTTTTTTCTAGTTACATTTATTTAACTGGATTTCATTGTGACCAAAAGTGATTAAGATGACTGTCTCTTTTTCTGAGGCTTAACCTAGTACCAGGAGATATTTTATATAGGAGGGAAAAAAATGGAATGTGTATGTTTTTCCTGGATTGTGAATGGGGCAGACAGCCTTTTGGTCAGAGACCAGTTTTCTGTTGAACAGACCCTCAGACCAGCCTCTGGGGGTCACAAGTATCTTGTGGGCCTGGACTAGACTGTCCGGATGAGTAGTGAGAACACTTAGCCCTATTAAACTTGGTTCTACTTCAACTGCAGTTACTACAGGAGCCTAATGCCTCCCTTTCTTCAGCATAGGTTACCACCGAGAGATGTTAGATTTTGCTTTCTCGCTAATTAATTAGTTCATTCTGAGCTTTCAGCGCCAGCCTGTGTTGTGGAGCAGAGATAGCAGAGCAATAGATTAATTCACATGGTACAGTGGATCTAGAATGATTATTCCTCACAGGATTATTACCACCGAATTCTAAAGAGAGGGTGTTTCCCCACTGAGACGAGAAGATTGTGTTGCCATTTTCAGGGCAAAAAAGGTGGGAGGGAAAGGAGGGAAGGAATTAGAAATGTGTATAAATGTTTCAAACAGCAGAGCTTCCTGGAACTATTATTTATGTGCTATTTTGCTGACCATTCTGTACAAATAGCTTTGAGTCACGAGGAGTAGAAACCCACCTGAAGGTGTCTTAAATAAAGGGTATGTAGGAATCCTCTAGAAGTGCATGGGGCACAATAAACCTAGGTGACTGGAGAAGGCCACCAGGTCCACACAGCTCAAAACCCTGGCAGACCTCCATGCCTGCCTCTTATGCCCCGTCATCTGTTTAAATTTCAGCTCTAGGAAAACTGCTTCTTACACCACTCACGTCTTTGGAAATGGCCTATGATGGCTTTCCCTGTAATGACATCTCAAGGCCCCTCACGGGCAGTGTGGCCAGCTCAGCTAGCCATTGTCCTCCAGCATCTCGGATGAATGGGACTTACTGTGGGTTCGGGAACACCACAGTCCATTGTCCATATGCAGGCAGGGGAGTGGAGTCGGGGAGTTCACCAGGCCAGATCCTCTCCTTCCCCAGTGACATTCTGTGGGCCAGCATACCCCAAATAGCTCTTTAATACGGATACAAAATGTGTCAGATTTCTGGACCCCAGCTAGTAAAAAAAAAAAAATGCTTCTATTACCGAGTTAACATCTGGTTTCCATGACAGCAATTAAGTCAATTCATAGCACCAAGGGAGGGCCTTGGTGCAGAATGCATTTAGACTCTGGAGCAGCCACTTAAGCTGGTCAGGATTACAAAACCCTGTGATGCATAGTAATGGCCACCTGTTAACAAGGTGGAAGGAAGACTGATACAGTGGCAGCCTTATCTTTACGTGATACACTAACCCGTGGCCTGGAACCCCAGCCACAAGGAAAAGCGACCTGAGCAAACCTGATTTCTTTCATTCTTCCTCAATCTATCCTCTGTAATACAAACGTGAATTGACAACGAAAAATTCAGAATGCGATTCAGTTAGAGAGTTTGTTGGTCTCCTCCCCCACTTCTACATTATCAGCACAACATAGAACCTGGGCATGAAGTGGTCCTTGAAGAATTTCTTGTAGATTGAGTTGTTATAGGTGTAAAAACATCAACTGCCAGAGCTGAGGCAAGCCACCGCTTCCTGCCACCCAGATGGTGTCTGTGGCTGCTGTATGTGGTCATTCTCATCTCGCCTCCCCTTTATCGGTCCTCAGCACATTCACCGCATTCCTACCGAATTTATAATATTTTTGACAAGGAATCCTGTCTTGCCTACAAGTGAAAAAGCAGTAAGTGCTGAAGCTGCTGATAAGCCAGGGCTTATAATTATATACAATTATAGAGAAAAGGAGACAACAGGGCCAAGCTTAATGCTGTCAAGATCCATACAATTTTACAAAATTTAACTTCAAATAGCTGTGCATACATCTGTAAGTCTTATACTACGTTAGTGGGCATAGGGGTAGCTTAGGAACACCCACACGCTTTGGGAACCTGCATGTTCACAGGAATTTCTGGATATATTTGTTTCATTTGTATCTCTGGTTGTACCAAATATTGAAAGCCCAGGAAAGTAGCGTCTTCCTGTCAACAAAATCAGGTTTTGTCATCTTATCTAATTCATCAATTTATAAAATTTTATAAAAAGTTATTAAACACAGATGATAGATCAGCTAGAGAAATAAAATTATTATGTTTATAGACAAAAATGTCCTTCAATTATCTGGCCATTTGTAATACAAGCTAATTCTGCATCGTATTATTAAGATGATGGATAATTTCCCCAGCTTGGTCTATGGCATAAAGCAGAATAAGTCAGTGTTTTTCAACCAGAAGAACATGAGACACGTTACAGATGTTTGTAGTATATGTAAATAGTGTAGAGAATAAAGAGATTTACAATCACATGCTTATGAAAAATGTTTTCTAATGCCCATATGTTCATCTGTCTTATTCATTTTTTTAAATAAAAATTTTATTGAGATAGACTCCACATAACAGTATGTGCACTTTGAAAGCATACAGTTCAGTTTTCTTTAATAAATTCAGAAAGTTGAACAATTCACTGTCACCACAATCAATTTTAAGGGACTTTTATCACTCTGGGAAGAAGCCCCATCCCCACTCCCCAGTCCCCTCACTGTCCAGCCCCTGGTTGCCCCTGATCTGCTTGCTTCTCTGTTGATCTGCTGATTCTGTATATTTTGTATGAGTGACATCATACAACATGCAGCCTTTTGGTTTGGGACCCTATCACTGAGCATGGTTCAGGATTTATTCACTGAGTGGGGGTTTGCGTGTTCTGCCCATATGTTCTTGGGTTTTCTCCAGGCACCCCAGTGTCCTCCCATGTCCCAGGCATGTCCATGCTAGGTTCAGGGGTGACAGGGGTGTGTCTGCACTGGCCCCATCTGGTGAGTGTGGGGGTGGGTGTGAGGTTCCGTGAACTGGAGGGCGAGTCCCTCTTGTACCCTGAATGGTCAGGGAGTCTCTGTTACAGATACAGGTCTCAGGAGCAGACAAGGGACATGCCTGGCCACCGAGGCTAGTGGAAGCTTCAAACTTGCAGATGGTCCTCATCTGCCCTTTCTGTCGTCATACGTGAGATTTCCTGGTAGGAATCACTCTTCATAAAAGGGTGGGATGGGGCAGTGGGTATCTAATACTCTTTATTAATTCCCTTAGAAGGGTTTTTCATTATTCTTTGGTCTCCATTGTCTCAGCATAGCATTAAATAAGATATCAGCGACAGAATAAAATATTCTTCCACAAAAATTACTTTTAGCTGTTGCAGTAACATTTTTTCCATTCCTTCAAGTCCAGTTCCTGATAATTTCTAATTAGCTTCCTGGGAAAGAGCCCATGGACCCCATTTTTTTTTGGCTACCTTATGAACCTGGATTTGCCTAATGAGGTATTTACTCAGTGTTCTCTGGTCTACAGTTGGTATTTCAAGAGCTGGCATTTTCCTCCCTTGTTTTAGACACTAATATTTAATCTTGTAATCACGAGAGCTGGAGATGGATGGGACCTCACTGTTCACTCCGTCTGTCTGCCAAGCCCGCTGCTGTTTTCCTATCTGCCATGATTGATTTTTACAAAACTAATGATGTATCCCCTCACAGCGTTTTAAATGCCATATTTCTGTACACATATCAGGGATACCTACTACCCCAAGTTTAATGTTCATTCCATGGCCATTTCTTTTAGATGGCTTCACCTCTAATGGTAAGAGGTGCTTGTGAGAAGATACATATAAAGAATGCCCATTCACCAACCAATATGAGCAGTTTAGCACACCTGTTATTTCAAGGAGTAAAACATAAAGCAAGCAAATAGCAAGGATGGAGATGAACAGCCCATTCGGTCAAAATTTCAGAGCTAGACTCCCAGTTTCACTGTTGTCACCCTATGATTTTTTTTTTTTTTTTAACAAAAAGCTTTCTCAACATTTAGAAATGCATTACTGGCTTTTATGGCCTCTTCTGAAGAATAAGTTTTCCCGTTTGAAAGCTTCTATCACATTCTGGAGAGACATGGTTCAGAGAGAGGGTTTATTACATTTCAGATACACAGTGGTAAATGGATTTAAAACATCAAAGCCAATAAGTAGGATATTCATCTCTAAATATTTTTTTGCCTGGAACTCCTGCTCTCCTGCCTCGGGCTCTGATCACACCTCTCAGGCTTCCCATCCACCAAGAAATATCACCTGGGAATATGGCTTTATGAAATGATTCTGATGCTAGAATGTGATTTATATACAGCCCCTTTGTGCAGCTCTTGTCAGGTATTCCTGCAGGTAGAGGACTTTCTGAGCCAGGAAACCAATTCATAGGCTGAAGTCTAAGTACCCCTCAGAGCCATCCTCAGCCCAGACCCTAGTCAAGGACTTTGGATGGTGGGTTAAAACAACCCCTTTTCTTCCACACAAATGAGTACTGTTCTGATTTGAAAGCTGGATGATGATGAATCTCTATGAATCCCTTGCTGCTCAGCTGTTAACTGTCCTTGTCACACACACACAGACCCCACTGGACTGAGATTCCCTCTGACCTCCCTTGTTCCCCTCAGTGATCTGGGCACCGCGCTGTCTCCCCCACTGGATTGTAAGCCACTTTGAGAGCAGGTGCTGTGAATGGACATGATTTTTCACTTTGGTGGTTCCAGAATTTTTATTAGAAAGAAAAATTGACGTTTCTACTTTATTGTTTTTAATTCTAAGCATTTGTTTCATTTCTGTTCTTCCCCCAAAAGGCTTTATTGAGGTAGAAGAGGCGCTTATCAAGCATAGACTAGTTACATAATTCTTTAATACAAGTTCTAATACCCAGCAAATACACGACATATTTATATGTTCTGATTTGCAGACACGCTAAAGGGTATAAGTACTTGCTAATAGATAGCTCGGTGATACTGAGCATTAACCACAGACATTCCATTACAGTGTTGCTAATCCTGCTGACCTACCACCCCTGTGATCAGTTAACCAATAAATATCAGATAACATTTCTGTTTGGATAAACCCTTACTGAGCCTACTATGTGTCAGCTGCTGCTCCAGGTACTGAGGTCATGCTGTGAGGAAACTGACTGATTCCTGCTCTCATCCCATACAACCACAGTCTGGTCTAGCAAGTCAGGAAATAAAATAACTAAATAAAAAGTTAGCATCTCAAAGGAAAATGTGAAGAATATATTCCAGGCTAAATTGATAAGAAGGATGTAGGAGGGGTGCTACTGTAGATGGATGTATATTTAGATCAGTATAAATACATATACATACACATATACACACTTTTATAAAATGTTCTGTATGAAGGAAGGAGATGGTATTGCAGGGTGAAAGCACACACAGCTACAACTTTAATGGGTGGTGCCAAAGGAGGCCCCTCAGCAGAACTGTCCTTTGTCCTTGACAAAATGACACCAACTTTTAATGTTTGCCCATTTGTAGGCAAAACAATGGATGTAGCATTTCTTTGCTATTTGAATTTAATTTTTCTGATTGTTAGTGAAGTTAAGCATCTTTTTGTTGCTTTAATGACCATTTTTATTTCCTCTTTTGTGACTCTTTGAGTTGTCTGTCTGGATCTTTTGCCCATTACTCTTAGATTTTTATTGATGTGTATGTGCTTGTGTGTATATACATATAGTACAAATACATACTATTTAAATACAAATAATAAACACACCCTAAATACACACACATATAGTGTTAGTACATACATTAATGTTAACATTGATATAGAATATGTAATCACACAAGGATACATATGCAAAAATACGTATATATATTTATAGCACCAATATTATCTCCTTCATTGTGGCCTTTAATACTCTTCAATGAGTTTTACTATACAATTATTTCAATATCTAATTAAATATATTAACTTCCATGGTGTTTGTGTTACATTATTTGAGTGTGTGTGTATTTTTAAATACTTATTCCTGTTCTGATGTTAAATAATGACATGTTTTCTTCTCATTTATTCACAATGTTCCCATTTACATTTTTAAATGTTTATGCCTGCGTGTATTTCCGTCAATTCTGGGGGGGAAGGATCTAATTTATTTTCTCTCTTTAGGGATGATTTACCCACCTAGTTATGGCCAGCACATTGTGTTCCCAGTCCAGACTACGAACTTTCTCGCCCTCCATTCTCCTGGGGCTGTTTTGGGACCATCATCTCTTCATTTCTATGGCAGTATTATATCTTCTTAATCACATTTTATAATGAGTTTTGAAACACGGTAGGCTAATCTGTCTTATCCTGTTTATGTTATTTGAATGTTCTTGTGGTGCTTGTGGCCTTTCTCTCCTTTTAAATGAAGCTTTAGGATAATCTTGAGATTCATGAATACCATTAATAGGAGCTTTATTACAGTGCAGTGTATTTACAGAGTAATTTGGAGTTTTCTTATCTTTACAAATTGGAATCATCCCATTCAGCATAGGGCATGGATCACCTTTCATTCAAATCTTCTTTTATGTCCTTCAGTAAAATGTTATTATTTTCTTCATATAGACCTTATACTTATTTTTACTAGGATTAACTTTATGCATTTTATAGTTCTGTGGGTATTGGTAAGCAGATCTTATCATCTGCTATAAGTTCTATTGTTGCCAGCATACAATAAAGCTATGCAAAATTGCCTTGTGGCTATTTTCTGAATATAACAGAAATTTTTCACTCCTTTAGAATATGTATATGACTTATTACTTATTCCCAATATCTATATATTTTATCTTTTTATTTCTTGGCTTGGTGGATTGACCAAGGGCCCCAGTACAATGCTGATTAACAATCTGATAGTGAACTCTCTTCTCTCTTTACTGATTTTGAAGAAATGCTTCCAATATTTCACCACAAATGTGATGCTTTTCTATAGTTTTCTGCTGGATAAAATACATTGAGTCAAGGAAATTCCTTTTTTACTTCTAGCTCGCTAAAAGTTTTACATATTAAAGTTTTAATCAGAGTTTGGTGGAACATTTTAGAAAACAGCTTTTGGACATAAAATCTTATGTTTTATCATCTGTAATCGTTTAATGTAGCACATAAGCTTGGTGTATTTTATGCTGCTGAACATTCATTGGACAGGATGCGCTCGGCGATGCCACATTGCAGTTTTCAGACTCTGCTGTATTAGCTAATATTTTAATTAGGATGTTTATATGCTGTTCATTAGTGGGATTGGCCTAAACATTTATTTGTTCTGTCGTTTCTCATTTTTGACTACTGGTAGATTTTTCTTAATTGTTTCTGTAAAATAAACTTTGAATTGTATCTGCATCTTTGATGTGAGCTGTTTATATAATTTGGGGATTTAAACTTGGTTTTTAAAGTATTTTAGATAAATCATAAATCTGACACTATTTTCACAGGTACCTTTCGTGAAAATATATACTTTCATTTTTTTTATTCACTATTGGTCAATTTATGTAATGTTTATGTTTCTGAGACATTTTTATAACATAATCAGGTATGTCATCTAAGTTAAGAAATTTGTTATAAATGATAGATTGTCCTGTCTTTGTCACAGATCATATTCCTTTTCCAAAATGTTTTTATTGATTTCAGACAGAGAAAGGGAGAGGGAGAGAGAGAAACATCAATGATGAGAGTCATTGATTGGCTGCTTCCTGCATGCCCCCTGCTGGGGATCGAGCCCACAACCCGGGCATGTGCCCTGTCCAGGAATCAAACCGCGATCTCCTAGATCCTAGGTCAATGCTCAACTGCTGGGCTCAGATAATATTCTTTATAATATGTTTTTGGATGCCTCCACTAATTATGTGCGCCCATTTTTGCATTCATTGTAATTTTTTGTACCTTGTTTCTTTTTATCTTGAGAAAGATTTGTCCAAGTTTTGACTATCTTACAAATCAAGTCAGGAGCAGGCCCTTTGTTTGTTGACATTCCTTCTTTCCTTTGATCGTTTGCTCCCAATTACCCATCTCTATCTTCACTGAACTTGCCTTGGAAGAGACAATACAAATTCAGGTTTTTCACTCTGAAGGACTCCAGATGGTTATATTTTCAAGTAATTTTTTGATGGAGTAAGAAGAAATGTTCACTTTCAAAAGTTTTTTTTTTTCTTTTCCCTTTTGTACTTTCAAAAGGCCACCTTCAGTCTGAGCTTCTTTTTCTTTCAGTCTCTCACTCCGAGGAGGTGATTTCTGCCTGTATCTACAGCCTCCTTGGGAATATCATTGATGCCCAGTGTACAAAACATGTGATGATGTAACCAGCTAGTCGCAGCCACCTGCAACGCTCCTTCACGTGCCAACTTCAATACAGGGTCTTCAGTGACCTTGACCAAGATAGCTTCACATTTTAGATTTTTTTTGACAATACCCCTTTTCTTATATGACTTTTCTGCAGCCTGTGTTGAGGACCTTTGCTTCAGATTCAACACGAAGCATTCTGAGCCCTGGGGCATGTTCCTTTCCCTGTATTTAAGGGACTGGAATACAACCCTGGGATGCCCTTGTCTTCCTCACATTGCCTATCTCCTGCCTTCATTCCCCCTCCATCACTCATTGACAATGTTTATAGAAGTCACAGAGGAGGCATGTGTGATAGTAACCGGGGAAGGAAGAGAGTCCCTCAGTGCATGTCCTCCTGCCCCACCTGGAGCCAAGTGCACTAGCTGGCAGCCCGGAAAGGCTGGCATCTTACCTACAGTAACCTGTGTGAATAATCCCTGCGAAGGAGAATCTAATCCAACCCCCAATATAAAGCAGCATCACTGGAGAGAAATAATGTAAGAGTGAGACACTTAACACCACTGATCCTTGTTCAGACCACTGCAGATGCCTCTTTAGCAACAGTGTATCAATTGTGGCAGGAAGGAGCAGGGCCTCGCTCTGGGGTGTGTCTCCTGCTTACTGCTTGCCTAGGCGCCAGGAATACTTTGTTGGTTGAAATCATGGCATAATGTGAACCATGAAGAGAAATGAGCAATGTCCCCATGTCACAGCCTGGAGAATGCCTCCTAGTCCCTGAGCTCAGATATGTTCTACCCGGTTGTTGAACTGGAGATAGCCTGTGGGGTCTTCAAATTAATTTTGGATACCTTTAAAGCACGTTCCATATCCAGGTTCAGAAAGTGCAGATGGCGACAACACATGCAGAGTGAAATGATTTGCTTGCCTGTAATTAAATCGTATCTCATATTTATGGAAAAGCCCTTGTGTATGTTAATAACAGGAAATGTTGAATGTTTTCTGTTGAGTCACTTCCCTGGGTATTTTAGACATACTAATGTATTGAAAAGTAACAACAATGCAATGATGCCAGCTTTAAAAATGGGCTCTCGCAGTTTGCAGCAGTCAGAGGATCCTCCACCAAGTCATTACAGCGCTTAGGTGGGTCCCTGAGACTGTGAGCATGGAGGGGACACGGGTGGGTGGGAGTGGCTCTGGCCACTGTGTGTCTCGGGGGTCTCGGCACCAGGAAGGTGGTGGTAGCAATCTTGTTCATGACTGAGGGCCTTGGTACTTGGCACAGAGGTGGTGCTCAACAGATTAAAATGAAGGAACAGATAATAGGGCTAATGGATAAGGGTTATATTTGTATAATGTAGAGTTTAATTAGTGAAGTTGCTTGGATGTATAGCTTCATCCAGATCCTGTTTACCAGAGGAGAATTGGAGAATTGAACTGAGTGACATAAGAGGCACATTTATGAGGTGACTAGATTTAGATCTAATGACTCACTGGGGTTACAAATCCATGTCAGGTTCCTAGAGCTGCCATAAAAATACCACATTCCGGGTGGCTTGAAACAATGAAAACTTGCTGTCTAAGAGTTCTGGAGGCCGGCTCCTGAGCTCGGGGTTGGCAAGGCCGTGCTCCCCATAAAATCTATCAGGAAATCCCTCCCTGCCTCTTTTAGCTTCTCATGGTTTCAGGACAGCCCTTACTGTTTCTTGGCCAGCAGCTGCCTAACTCACATCTCTGCATTAGTTGTCATGTGTGTTCTGTGTATGTCTGCTTCTAAGGACACCTGTCTCGTTGGATCTCATCTTTAATAATTAATCTGCAAAGGCCCTATTTCCAAATAAGGTCACCTTCCGATATACTAGATTTTGGGGTTAGGGCTTCAGTGCATCTCTCTCTTTCTCTCTCCCCCTTCCTCCCCCTTCCACGCTCTAAAAATCAATGGACAAAATAGTCTTAGGGTTAACAAAAAATTAATTAAAACACATACAAATACAGGTAATTGTGAGAACTGAAAACCTGGATTCAGCATGTCACCCTCTTCCCTCTCCCAGCCTGTGCTCTGGAGCCAGTTCCTCCTTGGTGGTAGGGGCAAGGTAACTATCCATCACTGGGCAGCTGTGAGGAACAAAGCTAGATAAGTCTGTATACAAAGTTTATATAAAACACAGCATCATTATATTAAGAGTATTACCATGAATAATATCTTTTATACTTGTATGTATTTACAGTAAAAGAAATATCTTCCACATGTCTTCATAGAGTTAGAAGTTACTGTGACTCTCCCTTCACCCCTGGGAGTTCCCAGATCTTTAGAGGAATCACAGATATACACCAGGGGAGGGCTCAGGAGAATTTCCAAATAGGCACCTGCTCTTCATAGGAGCACAGCCCCCATGACCTGAGCTGTTTGAAGTCCTTTGGAGGAAGGGATGACATACTTATCTTTGATCCCCTGTGCAGGGTTGTCAGGTACCAAGGCTCCTCTTCCCAAACTCAAATCCAGGGCATTCTTAAGGTACTTCAGAAGGATGGGAAGGCACCAGTCACACACTTTCCAAATCAGACCTTGAAAACAAACGACCCCCCCGCCCATTTCCATTTTAATGCCCTTTCCTTTTGTTTCTCAGTGTGACAATCACTGGACAATCCCAATTAAGAAGGGGGATTGTTCTGTGCAGGTAAAATGCACAATCCTCGTTGTCCTCTGAAGTATCTGAGAATGTAGCTTTCCTTCCTTAGTGTTCCTATAATTGTTGCAGCAATACTCTTCAGACTTGCTGTATCCCTGCACAAATTAAACAGAAACCAAATAGGCTGTGAGAAGTAAAGCAGCCCTTCAGAAATGCAAACCCTTCCTGTAGGAATATTAAAAGATTTCCAGTTTTTCCTTCAAAGCAGCATTGCTTTAGATGATAAAAAATAAGAGAGGTGGGATTTCTTCAACACTGTCATCTCTAAAAAGAATAGGGGAAAAGGCAACTTGATCTCAACTCCTCTCTACACTTCTGTTAAGCTTTCTTCCCTATGTCAAAAGGAGTGACAGACTCAGGAAGGTATGTAAGTCCCCAGAGAAAAGGTGAACTGCCTGTCTTCGCAGCCAGAGGGATTCTGGGAAAGCAGCACAGACAAGGGGGATCCCTTATGGCCAGTGTCCTATCAACCCTGGGATGCCCTGGACCATGGAAAGGACCCCTCAGGCCACAATGGATGTGTCGTGAAGGAAGGGGGGAGGGGATATTGTGGACATGAACAGAAACTATGTTCATGCCTTCTTCTTGTTCCCGATATAGGTCTTCGCTGTCAGTGTTCTGAACTGGTCAGCCTCAGCCAAATTCCCAAGGTTGGGAGGTTTGGGATCAGCCATTTCTTATTCACCTGGGAACTGGAACTGCTGAGTCCTGCAGGGTGCTCATAAGGAAACTGTAAGTATATAACTTTTTTTTATGAGTTTTGTTGTGTTAGTGTATTTCATTCTAGTTCTTCTTTTATTGTCAGTTGGAATAATATAAAGTTTTCATATTTTTATTGTAGGAACCTATATTATATCAAGTTAATATTCTAGTTTTCCCTTTAGTTAGTATAGTCTTATATGGGTTAAAATATTTTATTTGTTATAACTAATTTATGTTAAGATTATTTTTACCTCTAAATTCTCGCCAAGTTTAGTATTATTAGTCCTGTATAAGTTCAAGTATATTTTAAAAATGAGGTATATGTTCATGGTTACAAAATGGGGATCTTATTTCCTCACAGTCTTGCTGTAGAACAGAAAGAATCACAATACTCCCCAAACTGCTAATAGAATGAAATGAAACTTCAGCAACACCCCAAATGGCAAAGACTAAAACCTGCCTTTTGAAAGGAGTGTGTGCAACAGAACTGGGTATCCCACAGGGCCGGGAGGAACGCTCTCCTTGCAGTTAATTAAAGAGTTTAAGATGCTTAAAATGCTATCAAGGTTGCTTTAGCAAAACTGGCATCAGAAAATTAGGGGCGTAACCCCGTGGCCTCACAGTCCTGTGTCCACACGGTGGTATCACGGGAGGTGGGGTTTCGGGCGCGTGGGACTCCCTCGTGTCCACCCCAGGCTCTGGGTGGGCCAGTTAGAGGGGACAAGGCGCAGGGGGCTGCAAGCTCAGGGCCTGCGGCAGCGGGGCGGGGATGCGACAGGTGACCAAGGCCCACATGGTCCCCCGCACCGCCCCTGCAGCATAGGGCTGTGAGGCAGACACACGACGATGGCGTCCCAGCGTGGCCTCACCTGCCAGCGCCACTGGGGTCGTTTCCCTGGTCACCGGTGACGCACAGCACAGAGGCAAGGAGATGCTGGCACAGTGTCCTCGCGACCCCCTGCTGTCCCTGCGGCTCAGGCCTGGAGCTGAGGCAGCAGGTGCCTCTGGCTGTTCCTCCAGGCGGGTGGCGGGGAGGCCGGGCTCTGGCAGGGCGAGAGCCGGGTGTCCGAGTCCTGGGAGCCCTGACCCACGACCTTCCCCGCCCTATCGCGCCCGTCCCAGCGTCCCTCAGCCACCCGGGGCTGCCCCTCGCCCCGCCCACCACACGCCGGGGACCCGCCTCCCGGAATGGTGACCGTGGCCTGAGCGCCCTCAACCCGCCGCCCCTCCCAGTCCTGCCTTTTAACCATAACCACTGCCCACCTCACCCGCGCGGGCACCGCTCCGCTCCCGGCCCCATCGCCTTTGCCGTCTGCCTGCGGGATTGCTGCTGTTCACGTGACCTCTGGCTAAAGGGCCACTCAGAGGGCAGTCCCCGTGTGTGCCCGTGAGAGGAGGGACTCGGACCTCAGCAGGCGCACGGGTAAGTGCGGGGCTTGAGGTAAGTTAGCTTCAGAGACACCCAAGCCACTGCAGAGGAAAGGTCTGGGGCATTTTAATTTTATTTACTTTTTATTTTCTTTTTATTTTTTCATTTATGCCACGAAAGTATTTAATTTTAATTTTAAAAAATTATCTCTATTTAGATACTTTTAGAGCAGGCAGTAGAAACCCCCATATTATCCTTAGGTTTTCTTTTTGTGTGTGTATTTTTTTTTTTTAATTTTATTTTTGTTTAAAATATTACAGATGTCCCTTTTTCTCCCCAATGACCCAATCCACCCTGTCCCATCCCCCTCCTCAGTCCCAATCCCCACCATTGTCCATGTCCTTGGATTGGCATATATGCATATAAATTCTTTGGTTACTCTCTTCCCCTCCACCCTCTTCCCTCCTCCATCCCTCTGACATTCGTCAGTCTCATCTATGCTTCCACATCATTGAATCTATTATGTTCATCGGTTTTACTTTTTAAATGTTTCTATTGGTATTAGAGAGAAAGAGGGATTGAGAAATATAAATTTGAATATACAGTATTTCAATAAATTTTTTATATATAGGGTGTCCCAAAATAAATATACACACACTTTGAATAATTATAAAGGCTGTGTTTATGAAAACACATTTCATTTTCAAAATTGAGCTACCAGCTGTAAAAGTATGTAAACTTTTTTGGAACACCCTATATATGTAGGAAAAAGATAGAAGGAAGCCTGCTAGGATGGTAGCTGGTAGCATGGTGATAATTATTACGTTTCTCTCCATTTTGATATTTTCATGATTTTCAATACCAAATATATATTACTTAAAAAGTAAAAGAGTGGGTTATTTTCTGAAATTCCTATTTAACTTTGCTAATTTTACATTTAAAAAAATTGCCAAGTGTTGTTTCCACTAACTAAAATAATTTTATTATCGCTGGCAGAGAAGAGATTTACTGAATGCTCATATTTTATCCAGTTTGGACTCTCATTTAAAAAGTACCAACGATTTGATGGATAAATATTTCTTAAGTGACTCTATTGGAATTATAGTGGTGCAACAAAAACAAAATACTCTTCTGGTGGAAATAAAAATAAAACGTGACGAGTCACGGGCTTATGGGGAACTTGGGCTGTATATTGGATATGGTTCTGTATCTGATTGTAGTTTATTGTGATGTTGGGAGAATAACAGAAATTGTTATTAAAACAAGCTGCTAACGATGATTGTCAGCCTGGAGAAGAATTGGCTCAGGAGTCCTTAATGCCCTGCTTTTGGGAAGGGCCTTGGATAGTGTGAGCTCATTCCTCTCTGTCCCTGCAGAGGATGCCTAAAGGAAAACACGGAACAGATTTCCAACTTGGTGTCCAGGGGACGAGCCCAGCTCATTCATGACCCTGACAAGATGCAGAATAGCAAGAGCAGAGAAGCTAGAGAACTTTCCTCTTTCTTACACACTTTGACTTCACATCATTTATAGAAAAGAACACAACAGGTATGTGGCTGCTTTGTGAGGACATTGGCAGTGTTCCATGAAGTGTTTGGAAAATACTAAGTCAAGGTGTAAGATGTAAGAATGAGGATGGCCCTGGCTGGTTTGGTTCAGTGGTTAGGGCATTGGCCTTTGGACTGTGGGGTCCTGGGTTTGATTCTGGCCAAGGGCACGTACCTTGGTTGCAGGCTCTATTCCGAGCCCTGGTTGGGGCGCATGCAGGAAGCTACCAATCGATCTATCCCCCTCACATCCATGTTTCTCTCTCACATCGATGTTTCTCTCTCTCCTTTCCACTCTCTCTGCAAAGCAATGGGAAAAATATCCTCGGGTGTGAATTACAAAGAAAGAGTGAGGACAGGCAAATGTGTGGTGAGTTCATACAGTGCATACTACTCAGCAATAAGAAGGAATAAATTAATGATACACACAACAAACAATATGGAAGTATCTCAGAAACACGCAGTGAAAGGATTCCACAAAAGAGTCCATACTTCCTGGGAGTGTTCTGGGGTAAAGGTACTTTTCTATACGTTGATGGGGTTTGGTTACACAGGTGCACACAAATGTATATGTAAGATTTGTCACTTTCATTGTATGTAAATTTTACAGCAAATGTTGAACTCTAGTTAGTGATACCATGGTGCATTATTTACGTGGAAATGTATTGACAATTGCAGTTTAGTTTGAAATACATAACAAAATAGGGCTGATGAACAGATGGATCAAATGAGTATAGTATTGTCAAATGTTAATGTAGAACCTAGCTGGTGGGTATATGGGTGTTCACTGTAAAATTCTTTCCACGTTATTCTATGTGTTCATCCAAAAATATTGGGGAAAATATTAAAATTTTATTTCGTAAGGTTATATGGTATTTAAGAATATGATATTTAAAACAGTCTCTGTTTATTGTAGGTTGGTAGTTTGCTTTCAGGGAATCAATTGAAAGGAACTCTAGAAGCCAGTAAAAGGCGAGATATTTACCAAAGGTAAAGCATACGCGTTGCAATGAGCTGTGTTTACAGCATTGAAACTGTTTGAGGCATTATTTCTTTCCTTTTTTTTCTTTTTTATTAGTACAGTTAAAAACACTAATAATGAGAAAAATATTGAGGTAACAGTGAAATTTTCAAAATATATTTTAAAAGATTTCTTGCAGTTATCTATATCTATGTGGTCTAAATTTTGGAATGATAAGATTAGATTAAGGATTACAAATGTAAAAAAGAGGCAACTTAATTTACTTTGTATTCTGTATGTACCAAGTAGTGTGCTCTGCACTCTAAAACCTTTTGTTTTAATTTTATTTTTGTTTAAAATATTCCAGATGTGCCTTTCTCTCCCTAATGACCCATTTCATTCCATCCCTTCCCCCTCCCCAGTCCCTCTCCCCACCATTGTCCATGTTCTTGGGTTGTGCATATATGTGTATAAATTCTTTGGTTACTTTCTACTCCATCCCTCTGACATCCATTAGTCTGATGTATGCCTCCATGTCATTGAGTCTGTTCTGTTCATCAGTTTATTAAGTTGTTTAGATTCCACATATAAGTGAGATCATGTGATGTTTGTCTTTCTCTACCTGGCTTATTTCACTTAGCATAATTTTCTCCAGGTTGATCCATACTGTCCCAAAGGGTACGAGATCCCTCTTCTTTACTGCTGCATAGTATTCCATGGTGTATACATCCTATATCTTTTTTATCCACTCATCTACTGATGGGCACTTGGGCTGTTTCCAGATCTTAGCTATTGTAAACTGTGCTGCTGTTAACATAGGGATGCATATATTCTCTCTGATTAGTGTTTCAGGATTCTTAGGATACATTCCTAGGAGTGTAATAACTGGGTCAAAATGCAGCTCCATTTTTAATTTTGTGAGGAACCTCCATACTGTTTTCCATAGTGGTTGCACCAGTCTGCATTCCCACCAGGGTTCCCCTTTCTCCACATCCTCACCAGCATGAGTCACTTGTTGATTTGTTGATGGAGCCATCCTGACAGGTGTGAAGTGATACCTCATTGTGGTTTTAATTTGCATCTCTGTGATGATTAGCAATGTTGAGCATTTTCTCATGTGTCTCTTGGCCATCTGTGTGTCCTCTTTGGAGAAATGTCTATTCAGGCCTTTTGCCCATTTCTTAATTGCATTGCCTGTCTTCCTCTTGCTGAGTAGTATGAGATCTTTGTACTCTTTGGAAATTAGCCCCTTCAGATACATCCTTGGCAAATGTTTTCTCAGACCGTCGGGTTCCTCTGTATTTTGAGGCTGTTTTCTTTTGCTGTGCAGAAGCTTTTTAGTTTGATGTAGTGGTGTATGTTTATTTTTTCTTCTGTTTCTCTTGCCCTAGGAGATGTATCAGTGAAAATTCCACTGTGTGGGATGTCTGTGACTTACTGCCTATGTTTTCTTCCAGGACTTTTATGGTTTCATGACATACATTTAAATCTTTTGTACATTTTGAGTTTATTTTTGTGTATGGTGAAAGTTGGTGGTCTAGTTTCATTTTTTTGCATGTATCTGTCCAATTTTCCCAGCATCACTTATTGAAGAGACTGTCTGTACTCCACTGGATGCTCTTGCCTCCTTTGTCAAATATTTACTGACCATAGTGGTGTGGGTCTGTTTCTAGGGTCTCTGTTCTGTTCCATTGACCTATATGCCTGTTGTACCAATACCAGGCCGATTTGATTACGATGGCTTTGCAATACAGTTTGAAGTTTGGTAATGTGGTCCCTCCCACTATGTTCTTTTTCCTCAAGATGGCTGCAGCTATTTGGGATCTTTTTTGTTTCCATATAAATTTTTGAAATGTTTGTTCTAGATCTGTGAATTATGCTGTTGGTATTTTAATACGAGTTGCATTGAATTTATGAATTGCTTTGGGTAGTATGGGCATTTTAATGATATTAATTCTTCCAATCCATGAGCATGGTTTCTTCTTCCACTTGTTTAAATCTTCCTCTATTTCTTTTTTCAGTTTCACATAGTTTTCCAAGTACAGGTCTTTTACATCCTTGGTTAAGTTTATTCCTAGGTATCTTATTTTTTTAGTTGCAATGGAAAATGGTATTGTTTTTCTCTCTGAAAGTTCATTGTTGGTGTATAAGAATGCCATTGATTTCCGGATGTTGATTTTATATCCAGCTACCTTGCCAAATTCACTTATCAAATCTAATAGTATTTTCATGGAGTCTTTAGGGTTTTCTATGTACAGTATCATATCATCAGCAAATAATGGCAGTTTTACTTCCTCCTTTCCAGTTTGGATACCTTTTATGTTTTCTTCCTGTCTGATGGCTGTGGCTAGGACTTCTAGTACTATGTTGAATAAGCATGGTGAAAATGGACTTCCCTGTCTTGTTCCTGTTTTTAATGGAAATGGTTTTAGTTTTTGCCCATTGAGTATGATGTTGGCTGTAGGTTTGTCATACATGGCCTTTATTATGTTGAGGTGTGTTCCCTCTATTCCGACTTTGCTGAGAGTGTTTATCAGAAATGAGTGCTGGGTTTTGTCAAATGCTTTGTCTCCATCTATTGATATAATCATATGATTTTTGTCCTTCATTTTGCTTATGTGATGTATCACATTTTTTGATTTGTGGATGTTGTACCAACCATGCGTCCCCGGAATAAATCCCACTTCGTTGTGGTGTATGATCTTTTTAATGTATTGCTGGATCCAGTTTGCTAGTATTTTAGTCAGGATTTTAACATCTATGTTCACCAAGGATATGGGCCTGTAATTTTCTTTCTTTGTAGTGTCTTATCTGATTTTGGGATTAGGATGATGCTTGCCTCATAAAAAGAGTTTGGGAATTTTCCCTCCTCTTGAATTTTCAGCTCAAAATAGGGGACACTCCTATGTATAGGAGATGCTTGATCTGCTCTAAAATACTGTTGCATGTGATCATCCTCGTAGTTGTTTTTTTGCAGAATTGAGGCACTTAATGAAAGAGAGGAAGGTGATTTTTCTGAAGAAGATGAAGAGAACGATGACAAAGAAAGTGAAGAAAGTGGGTAAGAGGATGAGGAAACAGAAGAGGAAGATGAAGGGAAAGAGGAACATGACTCTCAGCAACAGGAAGTAAGTAACGAGTGCACTGCTGTTGGAGACCTGACTGCAGCAGGCTGGGGACATTATGTTTAAGGCACGTAACAACAGTGCTGGAGCCTAACCTTGGGATCAACTTGCACACCTAACAGGATGTGGAGACTACCCATATACCTGCGTTACATATTCCTGATGCCAAGCTGTTTAAGTACATTAGTCATATTAATGATTTAAGAGGCAGTAGTCATGTGAAATTCTTATCAAGGTCACATGGTAGTAAAATGGTAAAAGAGTAATACTCTTCTACTTTTTATTTTATATATTTGTTATTCTTTAAGACTTTATTTTTTGAACTGTATTTTTTTCAATTACAGTTTACATTCAGTATTACTTGGTATTAGTTTCAGATGTACCACATAGTGGTTAGACAATCATGTAATTTCAAAGTGGCCACCGCAATATTTCAGGTACCCACCTGGCACTGTACATTATTATCATATTATTGACTATATTCCCTATGCTGTACCTTACATCCCTATAACTGTTTGTAACTATCACTTTGACTTCTTAATCCTATTTCACATATTTCACCCATCCCCCAAAACTCCTCCCTCTGGCAAGAATCAGTCTGATCTCTGTGTCTATGAGTCTGTTTCAATTTTGTTTGTTTATTTATTTTATTCTTTATATTCCACATGTAAGTGAAATCATAGGGTATTTGTCTTTCTCTGACTTATTTTGATTAGCACAATACTTTCTAGGTCTATCTATGCTGTCCCAATTGGTAAGATTTTCTTTGTTATGGCAATATTCTGTTGTATATATATATATTCTGTTGTATATATATATATTCTGTTGTGTATATATATGTACTACAGCTTTTTTATCCACTCATCTGTTGATGGGCACTTGGGTTGCTGCCATACCTTGGCTATTGTAATAAACATAAGGTGCATATATTCTTTTAAATTAGTGTTTTGGGTTTCTTCGGATATATACCCAGAAATGGAATTGCTGGATTATAAGGCAGTTCTATTTTTAATTTTTTGAGGACCGTCCATACTGTTTTCCACACCGGTTGCACCAATCTGCATTCAGACCACCAGTGCCCTAGGGTTCCCTTTTCTCCACATGTTCACCAACACCTGTTGTTTCTTGATTTATTAAGGGTAGACATTCAGACAGGTGTGAGCTGATATCTCATTGTGATTTTAATTTGCATTTCTCTGATGATTAGTGACTTTGAGCACCCTTTCATATGTCCATTGTCCATCTGTATGTTCTTTTAGAAGAAGTGTCTATTCAGGGCCTTTGCTCATTTCTTAAGTGGATGGTGTTTTGGTGTTGTGTCATGAGATCTTTATAAATTTTGGATATTAACCAATCAGATGTATTGTGAATATATTCTTCCATTAGTGGGTTGTCTTTTTATTTTGTTAATAGTTTCCTTTTCTGTGCAAAAACTTTTTAGTTTGATGTACTCCCATTTATTTAATTCTTATGTTTCCCTTGCCCACAGAGATATATCAGAAAAATTATCACTATGAGAAATGTCCGAGACTTTACTACCTATGTTTTCTTCTAGGATTTTTATGGTTTCAGCTCTAACATATAAGTCTTTAATGTATTTTGAGTTTATTCTTGTGTATTGTGTAAGAAGGTGTTGTAGTTTCCTTGTGTTTCATGTATCTGTCCAGTATTCCCATCACCATTTATTGAATAGACTATCCTTACCTTATTGTATGTTCTTACCTCCTTTGTCATATCTTAATTGACCATGTAGTCATAGGTATGTTTCTGGGCTTTCTACTCTGTTCCACTGATCTATGTGTCTGTTTTTATGCCAATACCATGCTGTTTTGATTAATATAGCCTTGTAGGATATATTCTTTTTTTAAAAAATTTATTTTAATGATTTCAGAGGGAGGAAGGGGGAGGGAGAGAGAGAGATTGAAACATCAGTGATGAGAGAGTCATTGATTGGCATCCTCCTGCATGCCCCCAACTGGGGATCGAGCCTGCAACCCAGGCATGAGCAGTGACCAGGAATAAAACTGCAATCTGGATCATAAGTCAATATTCAACAGCTGAACCACACCAGCTGGGCTTCATTTGGAATTTATTTTTGTGTATGGTATACCAAGGTGGTCTAGTTCCCTTTTTTGCATATATATGTCCAGTTTTACCAACATCATTTATTGAATAGACTATCTTTAACCCATTGTATGTTTTTGCCTCCTTTGTCTAATATTAATTGACTATAAAGATGTGGGTTTATTTCTGGGCTCTCTATTCTGTTTCATTGATCTATATGTCTGTTTTTATGCCAGTACCAGGCTGTTTTTAGTGCTATGGCTTGCAGTATAGCTTGATATTAGGTAGCATAATTACTCCAACTTTGTTCTTTTTTTCTCAAGATTGCTGTTGGCTCTTCTGAGTCTTTTGTGATTCCATATACATTTTGGAATATGTGCTCTAGTTCTGTGAAGTGCACCATTGTTGTCTTGGTAGGAATTCCATGGACCCTATAGATGGCTTTGGGCAGATGGACATGTATATGGTGCCAAGTCCTCCTCTATCATGTAATGAGAACCTTTGCTCTTAAATGAGCACAAGTGTGGTTATTGTTCCCCCTCTTTTGATAAGTTTGTCTATTTCTACACACCTTGTGTTCTACCTATAGGGGATTCTCAAGTGTCTGATTGTTTTGTTACTCCTACCTAACGTCCCCAGTTGAAGCTGCCATAATGAAGCATTTTTCATTTCCTCTGAGAGCATGAACTATTTTATTATCACTTTCTAAGAAAACTAAGCCCAGGAGTGCATGTATTCTCAGAATGCTCAAGTGTTTATGTGGGTAAGGCTGGGTGAGAATGCAGGATGAAGAACATCTCATCCACACAGCCAGGAGTTTAATCCACTCCCGATATGATATAACATTAAAGGTTTGAGACTTAAGACACTCAATGCAGTTTCCCTGGCATGGCAGCTCTACTCCATTTTAAAGAGGCTACATTTATTATTATTTTTTTACAGACTGTAATTTGAAAGGAATCCACACGTAGTGTGTTGAAGGTTTCTGAGCTGGAGTAATCAGGAGCAGAGAGATGGGATGTGGGAAAATGAGAATATTCGTTAGTAACAGCAGTGGCCCAGAATGACTGGAGCAAGTTGTGAGTCAGGGAACAAGAGACGAGACAAGCCCTGGTGAGTGCTCAGTTGATTGGAGCATCATTCCATATCCCAAAAACATTGCAGGTTCACTTTCTGGTCAGGGCACATGTCTGGCTTGAGAGTTTGATCCTAGTTTGGGGCACATGCATGGGCAAATGTCTATGTTTCTCTCTCACATAGATGTTTCCCTATCTCTCTTCCTCTTCCTCTAAAAATCAATAAAAGCATATCCTTAGGTGAGGATTTAAAGAATTTTAAAAAAGAGAGAACGATGAGCTGAGAAAAGAATGATGAAAGCCAGGACTCTGACTAATGAATTTGAAAAGGCCTGGCAAACAAGCATCTTTCTGAATTTAAATTTTAAGGTTCAAGATAACCAGTTTTTAAGATTTTATATTATTTTCAATGCCCATCCATATTATGCGTTTGGGTTCATGGCTGTGGGATACAAATACTCCAAACAATAAGTGCCCAAAGGCCTAGTCAGCCTCCTAACAGAGTTCTGAACTGCACTAATATGTGCCAGAGGCACGAAAACAACAGTGTTTGAAACAGCATGCCATCCACAGGCCATCTGGAAAACACCGTTCATGCTTTTATCGTTTTAGTTTATCTAACAGCATCATCCACAGTAAGTTCCTTGAGGTATAAGTGCATTCAAAATCTTCGCCGAGTCACAAACAGCTCCAAGCCTGCAGGTGGTGTAATCATATTGTGACTAGTGACGAGACCAGGAAAGATGTCAAGTCAGAGCTGGCAGAGCACACACCACACCCGCGACTGGGACACACAGGCCTCCTACTCCTCCCAAGACACTGGGATTCCCCTCCTCTTGGTTGGTGAATTGGACAGAAAGGTCAGTCCCCCCCCACCCCCCAACACACATGGCTGCTTCTGCTAAAGACATACAGGAAGGAAAGGAGAAAGCTTCAGGGAACAGGAAGGCCTCGTGTCACCCACACGGCCAGACCCTCAAAATAAGGGACAATCTCTGAGCTTCTGGAAAGGGATGTGCTCAGAAGTGGTGCAGACTTGGTCCTGTCAAACTCCCTCCAGACTTGGAGGTAGAGGAAGATTCCTGACAGTGTCTTGGTCAACTCAGGCTGCTCTAAGAAATTCCACAAAGTATGTGGCTTAAACAGTAGGCCTTCCTTCCTCACAGTGTTGGATGCTGGGGGTCCAAGACCAAGGTGGTGGCAGATGGCGTGTCTGGTGAGAACCTGCTTCCTTGCTTGCAGATGGCCATCTCCTGGTGTTCCTCTGTGGCTAAGACCAGAGGGAGGGCTCTAGTTTTTCCTCTTCTTAAAGGGCCCTAATTCAATCCAGGGGTCACCTTCATGACCTCATATATACCTCACCACCTTCCATATACCCACCTCCAAGCACCACCACACGGGGATTAAGGATTCAGCAAGTGAATGTTGGGGACACAGGCGTGCCATGTACAGAACAGAGGAACAAGCTGCTCAAGAGGGAGTAGCGGGAAGTGATTCTGTTACCTCCCTTCAGTATCTGCTTGGCAGTTACAGATCCAGCCTGGGTAAGGACAGCCTCCATCTCTGAGAAGTCACATTTCATCACCCCCTTGAACGGTGCTGGGCAGGAAGCAGAGGTGCACAGAAAGGAGGGCAGCCTTGAGCTCCTTCTCCCAGTCATAGCA
Source organism: Miniopterus schreibersii (assembly GCF_964146895.1). Classification (NCBI taxonomy): domain Eukaryota; kingdom Metazoa; phylum Chordata; class Mammalia; order Chiroptera; family Miniopteridae; genus Miniopterus; species Miniopterus schreibersii. Next base: position 46,679 of record NW_027669782.1, on the reverse strand, counting down.
GGAAAAAATATCATTTTTGCATTTTCCCATAGTTAAGCTTTCAATCAGGAAACTGCTTTTTAAATACATGAACATGAAGCTGAAAATCATGAGAGTAGTAGTTAATGAGTATTGGCATCTTAAACAATTTACCAAATTCATAATCATGCTCTTAGGCTCATGGTTGCCAGAGGAGAGGAGGGTTGGGGGCTGAGTGAAAGAGGAAGGGATTGAGAGTACAGATTAGTAATTACAGAATAGTCAGTGGCTGTAACCTACAGCACAGGAATGCAGTCAGTTACACTGTCATTATTATGTACAGTGTCAGGTGGGTGCTGGAAGTATCGGGGGGACCACTTTGTAAAGTATACGATTATCTAACCACTGTGCTTTACACCTGAAACTAATACAAAATAAAAAATGTAAACTGTAATTGATATATAAAATTAAAAAACACCAATAACACTGCTTCTCTAATCTGTGCCCGGTGTTCAGTAACTTTCAAATTGATCACAGCTTTTTGTGGGCATCAGACTTACAGAGTAAATCATCATTTGTACTTTGCTGTTGATGTTCCTACTGAGCAAAGCTCTGTCTTATAGGTCAGATAAGTAATGGGGCAAATTCATTTAACACGTACATGGACCTATAACATAATCCAGACTCTTCTAGAAGTGCACAGGGGTCTGTCTGGGAGTCCTTTACAAGTGACAGCCTAGGAGTTGACTGCAGTGTCTGGAGAAGACACACGCAGTACTGGCACCTGCCTCGGGTACAAGATAAGGAAAGGTCCCAGGTAGCAGTGCTCTGTCACAGGAGGTAATATTCATAATAAGGAATATTATTATGAATGTTACCTCCTGTTCAGAACATCAGCCCTACCCCACTCCTGTCTTAGGGGATCTTACAGAACTCAGCTTAGAGCATTGCCAGTTGGGTTTCTCAAGGTGTCACCAGCTACTGGGATAAAATCAAGCTGTTTAGATTGTGCCATCTGCCAGGGACACTGTCAAACTCCAGCTCTCCATGGTTCCCTGCACAAGGCCCCTGCTTCCCCATCTTCCTTTGGAGCAGGTGAATCTTTTTCTGCTGTGTGATGAACCCTGCCTTTCTCCCCCATCAAGTGGCAGCTGGGTGACCCTGGCCTTCCCTTCACCCCTCACAGAGCTTTCTGATGCTGGCGGACCAAGGCAGGGCTCTGGACTGTGGTTGTCCTGAGTGGGGGGGAGCACTTCGCCCAAAGCTGGGCACTGCTTTCTCCAACTCAAACAAAAGTCTCTGCAACCACTGTGGAAACAGTGTGGAAACACTGTGGACTGCCTTATGATGCAGCCATTCCACTTCTGGGACTACATCGAAGGAACCCAAAACACTAACTTGAAGTAATATGTGACCCCTATGGTCATTGCAGCGTTATTTACAATGGCTGAGATTTGGAAGCAGTCCCAGTGCCCATCAATAGACAAGTGGATAGCAGACTCTCTCGGTCCATATGTACAAAGGAACATGACTTGGCCATGAAGAGTTATGAAACCTTACCATTGGTGACAGCGTGAATGGACCTAGAGGGTATTGTGCTAAGTGAAGTAGGCCAGAAAGAGACAAATGCCATGTGGTGTCACTTATATATGGAATCTAATGAACAAAATAAAATTTGGGGTAAAAGGGTCTCTGGCTCTAAGTGCCCTCCTTCCTAACGTTCTTTCTTAGACCCTGCCTAGTACTTTGTCTTCTGAACTGGACTCAGGAGCCCTGAATATCTAGCCTGAGAAACAAGAGCAATGACCAAGGTGACCAAAGGTTATTTCTCCTTTTGCATCCCTGGTGCCTCTTTCCTTTCTGTTTCCTCTCCAGTTCTCACGTGCTGCCTCTATGCATGTCCAGGTGTGGGCTTAGTGAAAAGTGAATGAGTTTATCACAGTGTGGTGAGTAATTGTCTAAACATCTGGAACACAGGCAGACAAGTTTTGTGGCAGAAGAGGTTTGGGAGCACAGGTGTCCCAGGGAAGGGCAGGAGTGTGCACTCTTCCTGCTCTCCCAGGACTGCACCAAGGAGCTCTGAGCTCCTCACCCAGTCCCCAACGGGACCCTGGCCGAACTCAAGGGGCCGAACATTAAAGGACTCAGAACTTCAATCTGTGCTCCAGGGAAACTTGGCTCTCCCCAGATCATTTCCTCCTGCAGCCTGATGTCTTCCTTTGTGTTCATGTATTAACATTTCTGATTGATAATTTCCATTCATGTGGAAATAAAATACTTATATCCTTTAAGATTTAATCAATTATCATTATCAAATTCACCTCTTCTTTTCAGAGTAATAGTTTGATTTAGATATGTATTCAATATGCAGGGGTGGGCAAAAGTAGGTTTACAGCTGAACTAAACAGTACAAGGATAAATAAACAAGAATACACTGTGTTTGGTGTACTCAGAACTGTAAACCTACTCATGGGCTCTGCATATGAATTTGCTATGCTTACATCTTGGTTATTTTCCTTTCATTCTTGTCTAGTTTCTCTTCCTTCATTTCCTGAATTAATGTTGAGCCTTCTCTTAGTCATTTGTATTTCAGAGTTTAGATAGTGATTTTGAATGCATGAGACAATATTTGAAAAGACAAATGAACTTGCATCTAATTTTCAGACAGTTAGTCTATAGTAGCATTGCCATGAAACCATTTTCTTTATGCATTTGTTTAAGGAAAAGATTAAATGTCATTTGAGGACACAAACTTGGGATTGTAAATGGTATTATGCACTTTTAAATAGCTCTTTTAATATTTCCAAAATCCTAACTTATTATCACATTATAATTTGATCCCCTGAGAAACAGAGGGGACAGTTGGCATATCATTTCTTTGTGGACAGTAAGGTCCGCATGGGAAGGGAACTGCCCATCCCTAAGTCATATGGTTGTATGATGGCAGAGCTGTACTTTCCAAAAACCACTTTGCCTTTGCCTCCCAGGGTCAGGGTTGTTTCACCTGAACCCTAGGGAACTAAAACTCAAGCCTACATGCTCACGAAGAATTCTCTGCCAGTGATGTCTGCCACTTGTGAATTTACTACTAGATTTCAAATATATGTAAGGTTATGATTGATAAAAATGTGTATTTAAAAATATCAAATTCAGGGAAGACTTTTTAAAATCCTCACCCAAGGGTATGTTATTACATATTTTAGAGAGAGTGGAAAGGAGAGGGAGAGAGAGAGAGAGAAAGAGAATCATCGATATGAGAGAGAAACATTGATTGGTTGCCTCCCATACACACCCTGACTGGGGATTGAACACGAAACCTAGGTATGTACCCTGACCAGGAATCAAACCCAGAACCTTTCAGTCTATGGCATGATGCTCCAGTCAAGTGAGCCACACCAACCAGGGCACAGAACCAATTCTTATGAAATAAAACCTTATATTACTCTAGAATTTCTGCATACCTGGGTCCAAAAGACAGCTGAGTCATTGGGAGTTCATGGAACAGCTTGACAACTTTGAGGTGACTGGATGAGATATAATGTATGCAGCATGCTCACCACTGTGCCTGACTTGCACTCACTCCTCTGTGGTTTCTGTCTGCCTGGCCTTCTTTTCCACAGCATTGATCTGTATTTTGTCTAACATAGCTCTAGGCTCATCAGTTTTGCATCATTTTTCTGAAATGTTGGCCCTAAAATTTGGAAGCAGGGAGTTTAAAATTTTAGCACCCAGTTAATATCTCACTGGAATGAGTTCATATATTCAACTGTTATTGAAATTTTGATTTGTGTAAGTATAAAAGAAATAATTTTCAATATATCAAGATTCTTTAAATGACATGTGAAAGGTTAATTCGGTGGTGCGGGCAGGGGAAACAATTCATGAACACCCCAATATGTGGTTTACAAACATCTCGATAACTACTGCCAGTTGACTTCCAGAGGGATCTGTTGCTATACGCCTGTCCAGTGTCACTGACAGGATACCTGTTACTCCTGAGAATTTCCTGTTTGAGCTCAGCTCTGAATCTTTGTATGTTCCTTCTAGAGCAGACTGGAAGTTTTAGAATATTTGTCAAATATATATAATAATTATTATTATCATTATTAATTCTTATTTGGCAAAGCTTCCCAGGTAATTTTCAAGCATATTAAATAGGCCTAATTGGTTTAAAAACATAGGAGAGAGGATGAATCCTTGAGGTATTTCAGGGCCCATTGTAATAACTCAAAGTCATTTGTCTGTTTAAAAAAGTCTTTTGAAATTTAAACTTTGGGAAGGCTGTTAAATATACTTAACCAAAAGTTTATATTATAAATCTTTTGTAAATCTAGGTAAAACACAGGTATATATATTATGGTAATAACTTTAAAAGATATAATTAAACTTAAATCGGTTTTTTATATTAAACATTTTGTATAGACCATATGATCCTATTTAATTCATATAAGTATTTAATCTCTGTAGGCCAATATAACATTATATCCTAGCGGTGCCATCCAGAGGCAGAAAACACACTACATATCACATACAGACAAATACACGAAGACCATATGCATGATTTAAATTATTAATTTTTGTAGAGAAGACATAAGATCTTCCCCTTGCCTTTGATAACTTTTAAGAAGGCTAGAAAAGGGGAGAGAAGTTCCTAAATACCAAGCGGGAAGACCTATTGAGACTTTCAATGTAAGAGTCAAGGACTGTGAATGAGCAGTGGAAATAAAGAAAGTCTAGGCTTCAATCGAAGGCCTTAAGCAACAGGAGAGAGCCTGGGCAGGGCTGCTTTGGAAACTTACAAGTCAGAGCCCTAGTGACCTAAGATGTGACATGACAAGAGTGGGGCTGTTAGAAATACGAGGAGAGAAGGGGTCCCTTCAATATCAGGGGTGATCAGGTCCTGGCTCACTGGGCCCCGTCACCCAGGTGTCAGTCATGTGGGCTGGTGACTCTGTGTCCAGAGGGCAGATTTCTTTCACTTCCACATTGATGACGTGTGTCTCCATAAAGGACTTACTCCATAGCTGGACAGGTAAGTTTTCCCCACACTGACAAGTGGGAGAGAAAGTGCAATGAAAGCAACTCTAGGTCCACCAGAGAGAAATTAGGTGGAGGAGGGGACTGGGGCCTGACTGGGGTCCTCCGTCAGACTTCAAACTTTCATAAACTTTCACAATCTTCACAACCTTTTACAAACATTTTACCCATTCAGAAATAACCATCATTAGACAACTTAATTTCAATCCTTGTCCTGAAAATATGTGTTTTTATATTTTGTGCCTTCTATTATTAAATTCATATAATGTTCCCCATTTAATTTGAATTCTTAATTTTTAGAAACCTTAATTTCCCAATGATAACCAAAAAGTAAACAACCAGCATTTCTCAGATTGACATGTATGAATACACTTAAACATACTCTTATTTTCAAGCACACCTTTAAAAAAGCACAAGACATTACATCAACAGTTCCAAATCCATTGAGATTTTGTGTGATAAAAGCTAAAAGCAGGTGAATTTAAGTTGTCTAGCAATCAATGTTTCAGTATTTCATGTTATTTTAAAATATCTAGATGTTTCATAACTTTTATTATTTAACCCAGCAATGCTCCAAAGCTTTTAAGTTACCAAAGACTTTGGAAAATTAAGAAAAGGCAGGAGGAGGAGCAGACAGGCCTGGCAGGCAGCTTGTCCCCAGAGCTGCAGCTCCTAGGCCTCCTGCACTTTGGATTTAAAGCTGACACTTCTCTCCTTTACCAGGGGAGGGTGGCACTCCTCCCTGTTTGCAGCTTCTGTAGATTGTGCAACTCCGGTCTTCTGGGAGAGTTTGGAGCATTTCAGAGACTTATTTTTATAAGTTTTTCTTTAATTATATTATCTGGAGGCTTAGGAAGACATGACTAAAAATGAGATTCTTGAGGCTGCAGTTGGGGGGTTGAGTAGCCTTGAGGATCCCCATCCCCCAGGGACCAAACAGGTTTTGGAAGAAAGGGGTCCTGGCGAGTGGGTGAGAGCAGGGCAAGCAGTCTAATAAAATAAAAGTGTAATGGGTTTACCTGTCACATCAAAGGTCACCTATGGCTCTGTCCCTTCATAGATGATGTTCTTAGTGGGGGGCCAACTGGATCGTTGGGTCCCGTCAGTTCAAGGCCATGTGTGGTTAGGTTCTCGTCCCGGGGACCCCCAGACCCCAAGACAGTCCACCTTCCAGTGACCGAACTTGTGACAGAGGGGGCATGGCCGTTGAGGTGACATATGGCTTAAAGCTGAGCTGCTTGTTGCTATAGGATGGCTTTCTTGCTTTTTCTATGCCCTGTTTCGGTTGTTAAAAACTGGAAGTTATTTCTACCAGTTGGTCAGCGGGAGTCTGGGGTCCTAAGGCTAGTTTATATAATTTTCTTTTGATATCTGGGGCTGTCTGCTTGATAAAATGCATCCCCAAAGTGCTCAGCTCTCATAACAGACGCAAAGGACTCCTCTAACAGGCTTTCTACTTATTACACCCTTAGGGAGAACATGCTAAGGTTTGGGTGGTAATGAGTCAGCTTCTGATAGTAGCAGGACTGCTAAGTAAGTGTCTCACTCCAGGTGCCTGTGGTTTTGAAGTAAAGAAAGGGTTAAACCCAGGTGGCTGCTCTGTGGAGGGGGGGTGGTGAGCTCAGAAGAAGGCAGATCAGGGGTTTCTGGAGGTTCTAGGGGCCTGGAGGTGGAGGCACAAAGGATGTGGCAGGAGGAGCGGATTTCAGGGTAGTGGTGGAGCTCAAGAAAAGGGCTGAACATAGGGAACCTCAGGCCATTTCCCTAGGCGGCATTATTAGCTATGTCCTCAGTTCACAGCTAATGATTTAACTACATTTATAAATTTGTTTCCCATTTGGATCATATTTTGAGGTATATTATTTTAAATCTCATCATGCTTCCTGCAAATGAAGACTGTTAGATTTATGGGATAGGTTTTACAAAAGAAATTGATTTGGGTGGTTATGAAAAAGAAGATCTTAAAGTGGGATTTTTTTCATTTTTGTTCTTTGACTATAAGTAATTTCATAGTATTTATTGGAGCTGGATAATTAATAAAAATGTTAATCAGTACTTTTTTCACCTCTCTCATAAGTCCAAAGATTTCATTTACTTAATAATTCAAATTTATTTTAAATTAAAATTTAATTTACCAAAGTACAACCATTACTGGTTTAGAAAATGATTAAAACACTTTTATCTCATTGATTGATGGCAGAAATGTTTAAATTCTGTTCTGAGGTACCAGCATATTTGTTCTCTAAATGTCTTTCTTGCATGTGCTAATTTAATACTCCTTAAATGGAAAGCTATGTACAAAATCTTTTTGTTAAAACATTTTCCAGCCCTAGCCAGTTTGAGTGGTTAGAGTGTCAGCTCTCAGACTGGGGGGTCCCAGGTTCAATTGTGGCCAGGGGCACGTGCCCTGGTTGCAGGCTCAATCCCCTGTCCAGGTCTGGGTGCCTTGTGGGAGGCGAGCAATTGATGTGTCTCTCTCACATCAATGTTTCTCTCTCTCTCTCTCTCTCTCTCTCACTCTCTCTCTCTCTCTCTCTGTGTCTCCCTTCCACTCTCTGAAAAGCAATGGAAAAAATACATATTCCAAATATACAGGTTTATTTTTTTCATTTTTCTTTCCTATAAGTTACATATTAGTTACTATTCTATCACATTGTTCTGCAGGCAGTTGACTGGTGGAGTTTAGCTGTCCTGATGGATGAACTGCTAACCGGAGCATCCCCTTTCCCTGCCGATGGGGAGAATTCCCAAGCTGAGATACTGGGCAACACTTAGCAAAATAAAGTGAGTGTATTGTTGCCTCAAAGGAACTGATCACATTTCTGTAATTCGGCTGATGGAAAAAAATAATTTTAAAAAATGGGGATAGACAAAATTAGGTTTCTGTGGTTAATTTCCATTAATAATCATGTAGAAAGTAGATATGTAAGCTTTATATTTTGTGTCCAGATAGGCCTTAAGTTTCATAGGGAGAGTGTCATGATTTTTGCATGTTTCAAAGCACTTGGCATTGGGCCCAAACCGCTGTACATTTGGAATGTGGGGTGAAGGGCAGTTTAGAATGCGGGGCGAAGAGCGGTTTAGAATGTGGGGTGAAAAGCCGTTTAGAATTTGGGGCACAGAGCTGTTTAGAGTTCGAGGCGCAGAGCCGGTGGGCACAGAGGTGTGCACAGAGCTGGTGGGCGCAGCGACTGGACGCAGCCTCGGGATGGATGTGACCGTCTCAGAGCTCATGGAGCTCTTCCTGCAGAGCCCGCTGGTGACCTGGGTGAGTGCCCCTGGCTCCCAGCCCGTGTTGGTGCCCGGGCTACTCTCTCACCCCCCTCGGGTCACTGCAGACCTGACCCGCTGGGGTGGGGGCTACGGGTGGCAGGCAGTCCGGGGACTCAGGGGTCTTAGCAGGTGTTCCCAGCTGGGGTCCGGACAGTGGCCTGGGGTCCGGAGGTGTTTCCAACTCTGGAGCCAGTGCTCCCTGTGCAGGACCCTGCGGTGCCCCAGCCCTGGCCTGTGGGTACACCTGTCCCTACCAGGGTGCTGGGCTGCCAGTCCAGGAGTGGACAGGGTCGATGTGGTCGCCGTGGCCCCTGTGGATTGACCACCCAGGAATAGGACTCACTCTCCCCAAATATCCTCGTGTAGTTAGTTTTTGAACCCAAGACCAGCCCTTGAATGGCAGTGATGGGTGGGATTGAGGGTCTCAGAGTGGGAATGTGTACAGTCTGGGGTGGGCACAGTGACTTCCAATAGATCAGAGACATGAGAAATTTGTTGAAAAGTTCCCTTTACTTTTGTTTTTCCCCTTCTGGGTGCTGGAGAAAAGTGGGAGGAAGGTGTCCCTCCTGCTGCCTCCTGTCTGTTGCCTGGAGAAGGAAGTGAGGGGGCCCTGGGGAAAGGGGGCCTTGCGCCTACTGAAGCGTGGGTGGGCGTTGGGGGACCCCTTCAGCCCACAGGCCTGTGGTTGTCTGGAGAGCTTTAGGATGTGCACGGGGTGACTTGTGCTGCCTTTCTCCCCAACCCCTCGCAGGTTCAAACTTTGGACCCATGCCAAAGCGGCAACTGCGACAACTTGAATTTCTACATGAAACTGGTGGATGGCATCTTTCTGAACCAGGTCATGCTACAAATGTAAGTTGTCTACGAAAGTGTTGCTTTAAGGGTGTAGAAATGGGACCTGCGGTTGCTATGGGAGGGTCTTTCCACTGGCCCAGGGGTGTCTCAGTCCGAGTGCCTTTGCTGCCACTCCTTGGGGCGAGAAGAGCTCCAGGACAGTGGGCTGGCAGCTTGTTTGGTGACGGGAATTTGGAATTGAAGGACTGTCAAACACTTGGTGTAGGTGGTGCAATTAACTTCCAACTCGGGTACTGAATGTGCTTTAAGCAATGAAATTAAAACAAAAACCTTTTGGGGATCCAGGAAGAGTAACAGACAGTGTCTGGTTACAGAGGAGTCGGTGGGTCAGGAGCATCTGTGAGGGACTAAGGTCTCGCTCTCAGAAGCCTGTGATTAGATTCTAAACGACATATCTATTAGCTTTGGCAGCACTGCTCCAAAACCATTGGCGAAAATGAGTTTTCCTGAGGTCGTCCCCTGGATGTTCCAGTTCTGGTTACCCCCCCCCATTCTGTTAGACCCTGAAGATTACTGGATTCCATTGGTGCAGTGATGAGTGAAACTTCAACCTGCCCTTACCCAAGCCCAGGACTGTTTAATTAAGGAAATTAGTAGTGTCCCCAGACTTTCCATTCAGCTTTTACACCCAGGCAGAGGCAGAACAAAGGCCGGGCACTGTTTCTTTCTTCCCTGACCTTTTTTTCTTTTTTAAATATATCTTTTATTGATTTCAGAGAGAGGAAAGGAGAAGGAGAGAGATAGATAGAAACATCAATGATGAGAGAGTCATTGATCGAGCCCACAACCCGGGCATGTGCCCTGACTGGGAATCGAAACCCCATCGCCTGGATCCCAGGTCGAAGCTCAACCACTTAGCTATGCCCGGCAGGGCTCTTCCCTGACCTTTGGAATTCCTGAAGCTTTTACCACTTGCCTGTAAATCAGGAAAGCCTGCTGGCCGTTCCTTTGAGAAATGCCAGTTCATTGCCAGTTCACATTTGGCCTGAGGCTAAATTCAGTGAAGGGCCTCTCGCACAGTAAATGTTGGGGTTCTTTTTCAGTGTTGTTGCAGTTAGCTGCTGCCTTCAGAACTGATGGGGGAAGCAGAGGCGGTGAGAGCCCGGCCCTACCCTGGGTGCGTGTAGTGTCTTTTAGGTGCAGCCAGCATCCCGGTGTGTGCTGAGGCCCTTTGGCTCCTGGCACAGTTGGGGTGGTCCCATCTGACCTAAAGGAAAGCTGAGGTGACAGTAACAGCGAAACAGAAAAGCCCTGCATGTTCTCTAAGTTCTGCTATGTTAAGAAGCACATGTGTCACTTTATGAAATTTCTCAGCACCGTTATCACAGGGCTGGGGACAGATGGAACCGTGAACACAGCCCTCATTTGAATTAGATATCCTTGTCTGTGTCTTGGGACAGTCATGTTGGGGGGATGGCTTTGTCACGAAAAGCAGGAGATGTGGCAGCTAAATGGTCCTATTGAGCCCGTTCTCTTCAGATAGGAAACCTTCTTTTGACACAGAATTTTGAGAAATATCCTTCACATATACAGATGAGTGGAATTATAAGTCACTTGATTCAGATTTCTAGTCTCATCACGACCAGACTAGACTTTTGCCTGGGAGCGGAAAGTAAAAGACACTTTTGGGGCTTCCCACATCAACTACTGTTAGCATTTCTTGTAGGCTGCTCTGGGCACCATAGAGTGCCCAGTTCTGATGATGCCAGTTCTTCCAGGTGACTTGTGTCCCTGGGATGTAAAATCACAGGCAGGACCTGCCCGAGACCCATGCTGGTGACAGAGGAGAGGACTCATGTGAAGTGGAACATTAATGATTTTTACTGATGTAAATCAGAAAATGTTCCTTTGTTCCCCCTTTTCTCTCTTGATAGTTCATACATTTTGGTATGTTCAGTTTTTAATCCTTTTAATCTTGAAATATATCTTGGGGTAGGTTATTGATTTTTACACGGTGTAACTTTTGGGGTCTGCACTGGTGGTGGTTTGTGGGTGCTGCTAAAAGTGGGAATGGCAGTGACTGTGATTAAAGGCCTGAGGAGGTTGAGGGCCTTGTTGTGGGGCGGGAGTGATGGGGCTCATCCAAGTCCACGGCTCAGCAGTGGCAGAATTAGGTTTACTGGAGCCACACTCGTTACAGCCTCACACCCACCTAGACTTGGAGAGGACTATCCGCAGCCGGGCAGGGAGGTGCGGCAAAGCTGGGAGATGCCATTTCCATTCTCCTGTTTCTTCCCCCAGTGATCCCAGGCCTGGAAAGAAGCCCATCCACCAGCACGTCAACAACAATGCGAACCTTCGGATTGAGAACTTGAGCATCCTGGTCAGAAATATCAAGACCTTCTACAAGGTGAGGGCAGCTCTCAGTTCCCCAGGTGTTCTCTGCCCCTGGCAGTGCTGTCACTCACATGATTTCCCCACAGGAAGCCGGGAGGACATTGTGTTCAAGGGCAGACACCTACGTGCTGACACTTGTTTTGTTTTTTTCACTTGCATGTTGTTTTTTTGCATTGTGAGAAGGGTCGGGTGTTGGATTGCTTTACTTTGTCCAGGGAATTCTCTTCAAGCGATGTCCAGAGCATTAGTGTGTGGTGCTGACAGAGCCCCAAAGATGAGCCTCAGGTACCACTGTGACCCCAAGCACCAATTGCACTGGGAGTGGTTGTGATGGGCTCTGGGATGGGCACCCTGATGTGGTTCTTGTCCACAGCTCAGTGAGTCTTTGTACAGCAGCAATTCAAGGGGTTGAAGGAGATATGGGAGCACAGAAGGGTTATGTTGGGTTTGGGACTGTAATTGATGAGCCCTGAGCTTGCTCACAGGAGCTCTAGAGTTCACCGTGTGGAGTGTCCACTTGTCCAGTGCTCACCATACCTCATTAGCAGATAGTCAGTGGGTAGGAGGGCCTGATGGGGAAGGGCCTTGGGAAGGCTGGGTGAAATCTTTGATGTTTATGGTGTTTATATGGCCAGCACTGAAGCAGTAGGGATCTAAACTGTCCCCCAGGACCCTGGTTTTCTTGGCACTGAAACTTTTTCACCCATATGAAGTTTTTTAAGATCTGAGGTGAAGTTCAATGATTTTGATTGATGTGAGGGTTGGGGGACCCTAGTGCCTTCTGCTCAGCCCTGTCCTCTTCCTCCAGGGCATTTCTGTTGGTTCCTGGGACCCCAGGAAACATGGTTCAAGAACCACTGAGTGCTCAATAACATGTCCCAGGTTCACCCTGGGGTTCCACTGAGATCTTGGGCCAGACTGTGCCTGGGACCTGTTCTTAGCGCTCAGCTGTGTTCATTCCATGGCCTGTTGGCAGCACAGCACCGTGATTCCCTGGGCAACCTCTAGGAGGCGTACAACCGGCCCCATCCTTTTAGTTAGAAATGCCAGCTGCACTGAGGAGGCACTCGGGGTCGAGGTGGGTCCTGGGAGAGCTGGGACGGTGGGGCTGAAGTGGCTTCATTTCTTTGGCCAAGGGGAGCCACACTCAGGGCCGGGCATGCTATAGGCTGCTGGGTTTCAGCTAGTGCTGCCCTTGTGCTGGCCACGGGCGGGGGCAGCTGGGGGAAGGGGGTGGTGTTGCCACTGAACTTGGGCCTGGGCATGAAAGGGGCCTGATTCCTGGCTGCAGGCACCATTCATGGTGAGTCAGTGCTTTTGGTGCTGTGTGCTAAGGGCCAGGGGAGGCAAACTGTGCTGACAGGGCCAGAGACAAGGCTCCTAACTCCAGCTGCACGGGGGCAGTCGGGGAAACAGCCAAGACCAGACGGGGCTCTGGGTGGTCAAGCATCGGTAACACGTGGACCTTCTGGAAGCTGCGCTGAGCGCTTGAGTTGTGTATGAAGGCAAGAGGGGGGCAGAGCCTCCAGGACTCAGGGCTCATGTGGCAGGAGTCCTTCCTTGTGCTGACTGAGCAGCTGGAAAGTGGATTTTGCTGATTTTGCTCATGGTGCGTGTTTTGCCCTGGGTGGGACTGTGGAACACTTTCATGAGCCATTCACTTGAGAGACAGTTTTCTCATGTTGAATTTTCCCAAGGCCTGAAGGAGGGCTGACGCTGTTACACAGCTCAGACTTCTGTCCAAGCCAGGTATTCACCAGTGAGACATGTTTAGGAAAACACCAGCCTCTCTGATGTGGCGACATGCGACCCCAGACAATAAAGTTAAACTGCCTCCAACACCAAGTAGAGAGGGGCCCATTGTGTTGGGGTGAGGTGCACCTTGTGGTGTAGCATCCCTCCCCCCAAGTTCTGGTGCAGACAGGAGCCACAGAAAGACAGTTAGAGAGGGGATAGAGTCCATGCACAAGCTGTTTGGAGGCTCTGGCATCCCCCGGCCTGCGTGTCCCAGGCCGCCATTCTCATCAGATGATTCAGAGAGAGTTCTGGGCTGCTCCACGGGGCTGGCTGTGTAATCGGCCCTTTCTTCACCAGTGCTCGCTGGCAGGATGCTGAATGCAGAGATGCAGGGAGCTATGCAATAGGGAAACCTTGTTAAATGGCTTAAGAAGAGCTTTTTTGGTCAAGAATTTCTATAGTGACCACTTTCGTAAGGCCAAGAATACTCTGGAACTTCCCCCCTTACTTGTCTCCTGTAAAATTAGATTTTTATCTTCTGCTTTGTAAAAACCAAGGCCCATCAGGACAGCGAAGACAACCTGCCCTGGAGGCGCTCTGGGAACGCAGTGGTGGGTCTGGGTGCGAGCCCGCACACTCCAAGGAGGGCTTGTCAGAGACGCCCAGGCATGGGCATGGCTGACGGCTGGTGCCTGGCCTCGCTGTCAAAGGCCCTTGGTGTGAGGGCCAGAAGGCAGCTCGTTTCCCCCACCACCCCTCTGACGGGTGCAGATTAGCTGTGACCTATCCCTGTCCAAGGGAAGTCGCTGCTGTACAGGATGGAAGTATCCGCATCTATAGCGTGTACCAGAGACCTGCTGGGCGCCAGCATCCTGGGTCATCAGGCTATGGAGACCCAGCAGCATCTCTCTCATTTTCACTCCATATTTTCAGTTGCACAAGCAAACCAAACCATAAAAATAAAGACATCTTTTAAACAGATGCTCACCCCTGCCCCTGCCACCCTGACGTGTAAAGTGTCTTCTCTCCCCAAGGTCTCTGTGCCGAAGCAGACATGAGGCTTACCTGGTTACGATCGAGGCAGACGTGAATTAGCTTTGACGTTTCACATCTGTTTCTATCCTAAGTAGACCTTACTCTTCTATGGTGTGTTAAAGTCGCCGTGTAGTGGCTACACGCTCATCCGGTCATCTTAGTCCTTTATTTTTGTTTCCTGTTCTCATTGGTACCTTTTCCTCTTTGTTTCTGTAGGATGTTCTCAGGCAGGTGATCCTCATGAGATTGCCCGATGTCGTGGTGATCGGCGAGGACCCGCTGTCTGGTGAGTGAACGCTGCCTCCGGGGTGCTTGGCAGTGCCATTGGCTCTGGGCAGCTGTTGGACACGGAGCTCCAGCTGCCAGCTTGGAGCCAGCACAGTGAAAACACGGCATCATTTCGATGCAATTTTAAAGGGTGGGTTTGTTACTCTGAGGCATGAAGCCAAGAGCACACTTCTTCCTTAAGACCAAGTCCAAGTGCAGAGGCATGCAAGGCCATTGCTGCGGTGGGCTCTCCAGGGTCTCTCCTCCTTAGTATATGCGGAATCCATGTCACCGTCACGGGATGGGTGCCCTTTGGTAAGAAAGTAAGACTCTGTTGAGGGCCCTGCCAGTGTGGCTCAGTGGTTGGAGTGTCAGTCCTCACACCGAAGGGTCACGAGTTCAATTCCCAAGTAAGGGCACCTGCCTCGGTTGTGGGTTTGTCTCCTACCCCCAGTTGAGGTGGATGTGGGAGGCAACCAGCCAATGTGACTCTCACATCGATGTTTCTCTCTCTGTCCCCCCTCCCTTCCTTCCACTCTCTCTGAAAAAGCAATGGGAAAAATATCCTCGGGTGAGGATTACCAAAAAAACATGAATCTGTTGAGGGAGCTCACATCTCCCTTCCACGGGCCCTGTGATGCTCTTTCAGTCTGTGGTAGGTCTCACCAGGAATCCTGTCATGTCCCACTGCGCCCTGAGGCCTGAGAGGGCAATGGTTCCAATTTCTAGCCTCGCACACTCACTGTGACCTTGAAAGACTGAATGAAATGTGCTCCTGGACATCTTCTAGAAAGTCGGAGCTTAGTTTGTACCTGTCAGGTAGCTCCCTGGTGAGTTGAAAAGGGCGGCAGATCTCCTCCCTGCCGCATTGTGAGCATCTGCCTGCACCACGGCTCCTGGACAAACACCACGTTCTCTTACCTCTGGGCCTTTGCACATACTGTTTCCTGTGCCTGGGATGCTCTCGCTCGCCTGCATCCTAGATCTCTCCTCATCCTTTGGGTCTCAGCTCAGAGGTCATTCCTTTAAGAAACCCTGCCTGATTCTTACTGCAGACTAGATGTCCTCCTTCCAGGTTCCCTTAGCATTTTTCACCTTTTTTTTTTTTTTTAAATATATCTTCATTGGTTTCAGAGAGGAAGGGAGAAGGAGAGAGAGAAAAACATCATGATGAGAGAATCATTAATCAGCTGCCTCCTGCACGCCCCTGGGCATGTGCCCTGACCGGGAATCGAACTGCAATCTGGATCATAGGTCGATGCTCCACCACTGAGCCACGCCGGCTGGGTTGCAGCTTTTTTTAATTGTTGATTTCCTTGGTCTGAGCTGAGAGGACTGTGTTGATTATGACAAAGCTCCCAGCACCCAGACCACATGGGTGCTTGGAAAGGGAGTTATCAATAGGTTTGTTTCTTTTCTTTGTCTGCTTAACTGTGTCACTGAGCCAATATCGCTGGCAGGAACCCAGTAGACAGTCTCTTGTATGTTTGAAACTATTCAAAACCCACAGTCTGGTAGATTTATGAAAATAGCAGTTTTTCTTACTCCTAAAATCCTGGAGAGAAATTGGGCATCGGCCTCCCATGAGAAAAGAGGGAACTTCAGCTTTTCTCTCTCTTTTTATAAGTTTCATAGGAACCTGTAGGGATAAAAATCACAGGATGTGTTTGTGATAAGCGCATGTTTTTACTCACGCAGCCTGGTGAGAACAAGCACAGGGCTGCCCCACCCGGAGGAGGCAGAGCGGAATCTCCTAGTGCCCTGCTTATGGCCCAAAAGCTTATTTTGAATAATTTTTGTCCATGAAGATTTTTCTAAAATTAATTCTCTACCTTTAAGCCGTTTCCCCCTCTGCTAACAAAACTCAGCAAACAGGAATTCCGTGCTTTTCTAACAGTGCTCTGGGTGGGATT
The DNA here is from genome assembly GCF_964146895.1 of Miniopterus schreibersii. NCBI lineage: Eukaryota > Metazoa > Chordata > Mammalia > Chiroptera > Miniopteridae > Miniopterus > Miniopterus schreibersii. The sequence goes on along the minus strand of NW_027669782.1, from coordinate 30,267 downwards.
TAGCTTCTCTTGATGCCTAATGGGTGTGAGTGAACGAATGAACTAAATGATTGAAGGAATGAATGCATGGCTCATGGTTGTCACTGCATGTGACTCAGGTGCTAAGGGAGCAGAGCCCTTTGCTCTTTCATTGAGCAGCCTCAGACTGTAATTTTGAGCTTGTGTCTATGTGTGTGTCTGTGTGTCTGTGTTCCTGTGTCTGTGTGTGTGTGTAACTGCGTGTATGCCTGTGTGTGTGCGTCTGTGTGTCTGTGTATCTGTGTGTGTGTCTGTATGTACAGGTTTTCTAGTCTCCTTGCTTACACTCTTGCTACTAGCAGTGGGCTTACCGAACACTTGTTTTCACTTTTAATACTGTTTCCATCAGTTGTGGCTGGGAAAATGGGTCGTCAGGGCTGTTTAAGTTATTCTAAAGTATGGTATAATAGATGCTTCGCGCCTTCTGCTCTGGACAGAATACATAAAGATTTTCTGTGTGAACTCTCCCTTCTTTTTTGGCTGATCCACGCCCTCCAAACACTTTCTCCCTTATATCAGCTCTGCTGGTTACAGCGCCAAGTTCCTGGCCTGGGAAAGGTGAATCACTGTGGGAGAGGAGCTGGTGATGGCTGGAGGGGACTGTACCTCTAATATCCACCAAGGGCTTAGGGGAGGGGACTGATAGTGCAGGAGGGACCATCACATGGGCATATGGGCTGGGCACTAGCACTGTAGCTGGGAAAGATGTTGGTGAGGCTGGTTGGAGGCTTTTAACACTCATGTGTGCATTTTCTTTTTATCAAAACTGAAATTGTGACTGATCATCAGCTCAGCACCAATAGGGAAGTGAGTCAGTGTGGTGATTATATTTATTAACGACTATGGATTGAAGCCTACGAGGCCCAATGAAAGCCTCAAGGGGAAAGAATTCATAGGCGTCTTTGAGGCTTTTCCATTCCTAACACTGAGGAGGTTCTACACTTATTAAGGTGAGGGTTTGACCAGCAGGGATGGATCTGCAGCACCCACCCGTATCCAGCATATCCCTAATATGCTAGAGTGGAACCTGGATGGTCCATAGGGACCCTGTGGTCCGGTTCCCGCTCCTCCCGCCCTCCCCAGGCTGGGAGACAGCAAGGAGGGTGCAGTTTAGGTCAGTGAATACCCAGTCCTCAGTTCTGAGACTCAGCCATAGTGTCTCCATCTCAGGAAGGTTGTTCTTAGCGATGTCTCATTTGGGAGGTATTGGGATGAGGCCGCCTGTCACTCCATCCACACCTTACACCCAGGGACCCAAAATGACCCACAGCACTAATCCTCGGGGCACGAGTTTGTGTTTTTCATCCCGGGGTCCGTGGTAATACTTTGGGCCATTTTAGAACAGTGTGAGTGGGTGTGGGTAAGTCTTTCAAGAAGAATGCCATTTCTGGCACTTTCCTTCTCCCCCAAATAGAGCAGGATATGATTAGAAAGTTAGAAAACTATACTTTTTTTTTTTTTTAACCCCCAACCCCCTCTGCACATCACCCAAGCTAGCTGTCTCCATTTCAGAGATGTGGAAACTGAGGATGGGGGCCAGAGTACAGCTTCCTGGGGTCACACTGCTCCTGCTAACCAAGCCAAGTCTAGAGCCCCAGCATCTGACTCTGTTTATCAAGTGTTTGGTTCTCATAAGCACACGAAGATGCATAATCAGATAGACAGTGTAAAATGATGACAGAGGACATGTTTGGGCTATCTGCTTGGCAGAGCTGAGAAGGGGCGGCAAGACAGTGTTGGTCTGGGTCCGGGCAAATGGGACTTATCATAAGCTTGTTGCTTGTGAGACAGTAAAAGGGTAAAGCGTTTCTGTGGGGCAATTTGGCAGTAGGAGGTCAAAGGGTGAGTTTCTCCTAAAGAAGTAAATAAGAATCTGCATTAAAAACTTACCTTTAAGCTCTGGCCAGTGTGGCTCAGTTGGATGGGTGTCATCTCATGCCCCCAAAAGTTGCTGTGTCGATTCCTGGTCAGGGCACATGCCCGGCTTTCCAGCTCTATCTCCAGCAGGGGGCGTACAGGAGGCAGCCGATTGATGTTCTGCTCTCACATCCATGCTCGTCTTTTCTCTCTCTCCCTCCCTCTCGCTTTAAAATATATTTTTAAAACTAATTTTCTTCCCTCTTCTTAAAAATTAGCTAGCCGCTAACGTGTTTAGCATCATTTAGATGAAAACATTGAAAAATTGAGCCTCTGGAAGGGGATTGGTTGAGTAAGTCTGTGGCCTTTGTACAAAATAAGTGTGAGGCCATCAAAAGTGATGTCTGTATGTTGTCTGGGGTTTTCTTTGAAACATTCCAGCCAAACACAGAAACGGAGAAGCAGAAGGAGGCCGTGGCAGGGTAGATGTCAGAGTGGGGAGGCCGGAGCAGGATGACAGGCCTGGGGATGGTCTGTTTGAAGTGGACACCATGAAAGGCAGAGTTGTGCGCAGCCTGGTTCTACAGTCGGCTCAGTGTTCCCTGCAGAGAGGCCTCTGCCACTGGGCGCTGCTTCCCACACTCACTAAAAAGAGATGCTGATGCTGAAGTTCATGGGTTATCCTGGGACAATATTGATGACAGATTTGAGTGGAAAAGGACCACAGATAGCTATGTACAGAGTTCTCATCTGGTTTAAATAATATACAAACCAATACATGGAAAACAGACGGAATGTGTACACCCAAGTCGAAATCATGGGTAGAGAAATGATTTTTTTAAGTTTATCTGGTCCCCCGCCCCCCGCTCCCCAGCAGACTGGTGTCTCACCAGTGAGATTTTATGAACAGACAAGCCTAATAAAATATGTTGCTCTTTGGATTTAGGCAGAAGCATGGAGGAAGTCAAGAACTTGTTGGTGTTGGTGCTGGGCTCTGCTGTCCAGGTAGGGCTTGGGCAGGGGTGGAGGGGGCCTGCCTTCAGCAACCTCGTATTTGGGTTTGTGGGGACAAAGCTCCCCCTTAGTGAGGTAGGAATGAAGCTCCCTTCAGCCCAACACGACACATTCCTGGCTTCCTCAGAGAAGGGACCACTCAATAGGTGGCAGTCAATGCTAGTACCAGGGCACTTTTGGCAACAAGCAGGTGGGGGTTCCTCAGCCCAGGGTGCCATTAGCAAATTCTCCCCAGTATAGAGACACCTAGAGCAAAGGTCAGAATCTACACACAGCCTGGGGGCCCGAATCTGACCCACCCTGTTTTTGAAAATAAACTTTCCCGGGAACAGAGTCCCACTGTTTTCTTCATGTGTTACCTCTGGCTGCTCTTGCACCACAATGGTAGAGCTGACACCAAATGACCCCCAGACTCCAAGATACTTTTACCACCCAGCACTTTGAAATAGAAGGTTGCCGCTCCCAGGCTTAAACCCAGTGTTCTTGATCTTTACCAGTTTAAGAATCTCTTGGAGAGCTCGTTTCACGTGCATATTTTAGTGTTTCACCCTGTGTCTTCTACCTGATGTTTTTTTTTTAATAAACAACCCAGGTGATTCGGATGTAGGCGTTCAGAGCAACTTCTAGAGAAACCCCAGTCTCAGGGGCGGTAGGGAGGACACATTCTTGGAGGAATCTAAAGGAGGAAGCCAGGGGCTGGGCAGGCAGTTGGTCTGGAAACTGTGTGGTGGGCTGGGCCCAGGTTGCCTCACTGGCAAAATGCTCCCATTGACACGGGTTACCCTCCACAGTGTGAGAGGAGAGAGGAGTATATAAACCGGATCCAGGAGCTGGACAGTGCTACCCAGGCCGGAATCATGGCCCATATTCAGGAGGTAGGTGTGTCGCTGGCGTCATGGGGCTCAGCTGTGGACCCCACTCCCATGAAGACAGGGGGTAGGCTCTCTCCACCAGGGAAGAGTTTAAAGACTATGTCACCCATTCGTGATTTTACTAGGGAAAAGACACCACAGAAATGTCCATCCTGTTGGGAAGGTTAGTCATCAGCATGCTAAAATAAAATGGGGGCAAAGATTAAAATATTCTTTAAAACCTCCTCACTCAAGTCTTCTGCCTCCTCTTCTTGCCTAATATGGAATCAGACTACTTTTAAGTACTGTCAAGTGGTTTGGGGCTTCGAATTTGATGTACAGTCCCTCAAAATATATTCTGGCAAATGTCACCCTGCTTCGGATGGTTGATCTTCATGGAGAAAGATGCTCTGTGTCAGTGACATGGCAGAGAAACAGGCTGCCACCACCTGGGAGGTTAGGAACCACCAGGTCCCAGAAGGGCTGTCACCATACACTCTTCTCCTGGGGTGGGGTGAGAAGGGCTCTGCACTGAGGACGGCCCCTCTGCATTGACCTTGGCGGAGGTGGTAACATCAGAGAAGTGGTTTCCCTGGAAACTGGGCCTGTGGGGCAAGCCCCTGCCTGAAAATGGGTTTCCCTGACACTCCCACACCCTCCCTTCCAGAAGCAGCCTTGTATGTTTTAAGTATCTTAGGAGATGAGGTTCAGCCTTCAGTCTGATTGGACAGGTGAGATAAAGGCGTGAAAAAGGCAGGAGCAGGAGCACATAGGAGCAGGTGTGTGACTGGCAGGGGCAGCTGAACACAGCTCCCTGTGCCGGTGCCGGGGACAGGCTGGGCTGATGGGTCCCCAGCCGCCAGGCACCATGGGTGCTGGGTGCTGGGTTCTGAGTCAGCACTGGAGCAGCAGATGGATGCAGCTTGCTGTAGTCTAGGGGAAAGTCAGCACTGCGGTAAATACGCTTAGCCATTCATGTGGGCAAGTGGCCACCTGTCAGCCTAAGAACCATTCTGCCTTTTGATTTCCCTGGTGTGTCCACATGTTTTGAAAATGTATGTACCTGGGGACTAGGTCTGCCACTCATTGTCTTTTCTGCTCAGCCAGCAGGATATTTGTAATAAAAGGGGGTTGCAATGCTGTCCAAAGAGTCCTGAGGGATGATGAAATTCAGGGCTGCCCTTGGGAGGTAGGTGCTCTTGGGCCCTCGCAGCTGCTCCCTGCCCAGCCGCTGCAGCACCGTCCCATGTGTGCCCTCAGGTGACCCAACACCAGAAGAACGTGCTGGACCTGAAGATGTTGGAGGTTCCAGACGTGTCCCGGGAGGAGCTGGAGGCCTCCTTGAAGAACATGCTGTCTCACGTGAAGAGGCTCGTAGATGAGCGAGACGAATACAGGGAGGTGTGTTTGCAGGGGGCCCAGCAGCCTGGTGGGACAGGTGGGGAGGGGCCTGGGGTCCTAGTTATGGGCCACTCTCCTCACCCTCACTCTCCCTCTCAATCCCGCACACCACCCCGACCCCTGACCGACGTTCCACAGGGACAGGACGTGGGCACTCTCCCTGAAATGCACAGTTACCTCCGAATCACCTGCATCAGGGTAGAAGTTGAACTTGGAGTCGTGCTCCATTCACGCCTCTTTCTGTCTCACTAAATATGTCATCGCTTTTTAAAAAATTACATCATTGTTCTCATGTCTCCCTCTTGGTTTTGCAGTGTCGGGTGTTGGCTGCCATCTTCTCTTTCACTCTCTTTTGGTCATTTTTCACCAAGTTCTAGAGCGGGCACTGTGCCGGGCACAGGAGCACGCACTGAGACGCCCTCTCTGCCCTGCTGCAGATAATCGTGGACCTGACCCGGGAGCGGGACCACCTCCGGGCACAGCAGCTGCCCTGCCCCCTCCAGGCCTCCAGTGCTGAGTCCGCACCCGGCCCAACCAGTGTCCTGTCCAGCGAGCATGGGCACCACCTGGCCCTGGAACTGGCTGACACCAAGGCCAGGGTTTGCCACGTCAGCCAGAAACTGTGAGTCCTCCAATGCCCCAGCCTGTCTGCTCTTCTGTGTGTGTCACCAGCACGTTTCTAGCACATGTGGGTCACTGCCATGCAGTGCAGTGGACAGGAGAGCTCTGTATTGAGCCCAGAGTCGCTGGGTCCTGCTCCGAGCTCAGTCCGTTTGACCAGGGAAAATTTCGCTCCCACCTGGTGCAGCACAGGAGGGGTTCTTCGGGGGCTTTGGGCTCCTGCCAGTCCAGATATTACAGGCTTAGAGAGGCAGCCTGCTGTTTGCCCTCAGGCCCTGTGTGGGGCTCCAGTGGCCACACACTGGTATGTGTGTCCTTGGCTGGAGGGGGAAGTGTCTCGCCCCTTCTGGTGAGTCTGTTCCCCTTTCTTGCAGCTAGTGATGTCACCTGGCCCGTCGTCTTGGGGGCTGCCAGCCATTACCTCCCTGTCAGTAGGCCTCACTGCCTGCCTGGTGGTGGAGGGGCACAGTGGCTTCTGGGGGCTCCTGACCTGTCCTGCACCCTCAGAGGAAAACTCAGTGTCTGATGTGTGTAGCCCGAGAGCAGGCATTGAAAACCTAAAAGTGACATTTGAGTCGGGAGCTTTTTTGAGCCCCACGTGCAAACTCTCTCCTCACCCCCACTAGCAAGGTCCCCTTTCCTTCCCCCTCTGGTCTCTCAAGATGGTGGGCTTTGTGGGTGCTTCTGAGGAAGCCCTCACCAAGCGTCCTCTGAATTGCCCTCAGGGAGCAGAAAACAGAGCAGCTGGTGGCCACCAGGCATGAGGTGGGTCAGCTGGTGCTGGAGCTGCAGCACGTCAGGCAGGAGGTGAGTGGGAGCCTGTCGTGTGTAGAGAGGGTGGGGGCTAGGACACCCCAGTGACCGTGGCCCAAGGTCCAGGAGTGTAACCTCGGGACCTGTTTCCTTCCTGCTCAATGCAACCCTGCCTGAGAGCCAGGTGTCCTGAGAGCTGCTGTGGGGGTGATGTGTTTTAGTGACAGCATGGGGGCCCCCATGCAGCGGCCTGCAGCTGGAGCTCCTTGGCCACCAGGAACTGGCTTCTCTTGGGATTGCAGGGACTTAGCCCTTTCCCTCCCCAGCGTTACCCTGAGTGAGGACCCTTGCCTTTGCCCACCTTCCAGAACTTCCAGCTTGCCACCAGCGCCCAGTCTGCTGGTGCCCACCTGGGTGAGCTGAATTCCCCGAGGAAGAGGAGGCGCCTCGTGGGGAGGCGAGAGACACAGCTTGCACACCTCAAGGGGAAGCTGAAAGATAAGGACTTGTACAAGGCTCGCATGGAGGTGAGCCCCAGCCACCTGGGATCCCTGTCATGGACCAGGGAAGGGGAGGCAGCGCCTCTCCAGCTGACCCTTCCCTGCACTCAGCCTGTCTGTGGGACCCCCGAGGGCCTCCCCCTATTAGTGGGAGGAACGGGGTCGGGAGCATGGTCAAAGGACCCTGGTTCTTTTAGAATTTTCCTCCTCCTGCTTCATGTCCCAGGGACGACCTGTCTATTCACAAAGTATTTTTCTAAGACTTCTTGCAATTTCTGTGACTAAACCTTGGCAGGACTGTTTCCTCATCTATAAAAGACAGATAATTGTACTACTTCATGAGGCTCTTACAGTGAAATACCTAGTGTTCGGCAAGTCCCATTTGAAGCTCTCAGTGGTTAGCCTACTCTGACAGCAAGGTCTGGGTCCCTTCAGAGGAGGGTTTCACGGCTGAGGGGGGACAGAGACGGAGACCCGGGCTAGGTTACTTGACACTTTGACCACTCACCCCAACTGCATCATGTCAGCAGCTGGTTCCAGACCCTGGTTTCCAAAGATTTGGGAGTTTTGCTCCCTTTTCAGATCCCAGGGTGTAGAGGCAGTGTGAGTGAGCTGGGTAAGTCAGGGTGCCAGCTCACTGAGTGGGCCTGTTGGATCGGAAGAAATCATCACCATTGCCAGCCAGGAAGCTTTGGAGGGGCCTGAACACAGGTCCGGGGAGCACAGGCTGTCCTCCCTGCCCGGCGGCTGCAGGCTGAGACCTCAACATACTCTCCGGCTGCGCATAGGCCTTGGGGTCCCTGGGCCAGGTGACAGTGGGTTGGGGATGGCTGTGGTCCGGGCTTGTTTCTCCCACCTACTCAGAGTGTGTCTGGTCTCCCAGGAATGTGAGTGACACATTTGCCCTTCCCCTGTGGAGAAGGCACCCTGGGTGCTGTGCCAAATCCGCCTTGCCCGAGCAGAGTGGGAGTGGGAGGCCAGCTCTCGGCTTTGTCCTGGAAATGGTCCCCTGGCCCTGCTGGTGGCAAGAGCACAGATCTCAGCACAGACAAGTTCTGGGACATGGCCCACATCATGTCCTGGAAATGCCACAGGTGGGAGAGTCGTAGTGAGCCATGCACAAGCTCCCCACAGCCCTGCAGATGTCAGCAGCCCTCCCTGCACCCCTGCTTGGCCCGATGTCCTGTGTGAACCTCGAGGCCCTGAGGGCAGGGACAGGGTCTCCAACTGCGTGGCTGGGGCCCGGCGCACACAAGGCGCCTGGTGGTCACCACACAAGTCAAGTAAAAACCCCTCTCTCAGCAATGAAGAGCCTTGCAGCCTAGAGAGCAGGAAAGGGAAAAGCTGTGAGGTTTTGTCTCCTTGGGAATGGTGACAGTGTCCCTGTGACAGGCAGCAGAGCAGAGAGCGAGCACGATTGTCAGTCACGCTGGCTCACATCTGTGGACACCCACCACGCAGGGGCCCTCCTCCAGGTCCCGGGGGAGCCACAGATGGCCCGGGGACCTGCTCAAGAGCCTGGCCAGGGTTGCCACTGAGAAACACATGAAAGGGAGAGGGTGTCCATACCACGTGGGAGGAAAAGGACTCGGGGTTCAGGGCCAAGTCAAGGTTAATTTTGGTCAGAAAAATAAGGAGCTCAGATTTCCTTGTTTTGTTTGTATCCTTCAGGCAGCTTCTGTGTGGCTCCTAGTCTGGTTTACATAAGTTTAAAACAACTAGAGCAGCGAGCGACCCAGCCTGGGGAACCCTAGGCGCAGTGGGAAGTGGGGTGCACAGCACGGTCCCTTGACTTCCGTCTGCAAACAGCTGTCCCACCTCTGCTGCCAGGGCACAAGCTGGAGGACACAGGCAGAGAGAGATCGCCTGGGAGGGTCCTCTCATCCCATGTTTTGTCATTGGCTGAAATTCCTGAGAGCAAAGAGCAGACATGCAGGTGCCAGGTGCATCCTGAGCAGGGTGAGGGCCAGGGGGCCCTGTGTCAGCCCCCCTGGAACAGTTACAGTTTCCTGGGGAGTGCTTGCTTCCAGAGGCGGTGACTTAGCCGGGCACAGTCCCAGCTGTCACCCCACTTGCTGGGTGTTGGGCAAGCCTTGTCCCCATCTATGAAAGGAGTGGTGGTCTAGGTGTCTCTGAGCACCTCGCACCTGGTATCGTGTGGCTTAGGTGGGAGCTTAGGTGTCATTTCTAGTGAGTTTATCCTGGCAAATCCCTGTCCACAGAGGCGGGCCCCTGGATTCGATCCGTGCAGGGAGGGGCTGGGCGGGTTGTTGGCAAGGCAACTAGGAGCTGGGTTAATGATGGGGCCCGGGGTACAGGGGTCACACACTCTTTTTTGTTGTTGTCAATCCACACCTGAGCAGTGAGAATATTTTTTCCATTGATTTTGAGAGAGAGTGGAAGGGGGTGGGGTGGGAAGGAGAGAGAAACATCAATGTGAGAGAGACACATCAATTGGCTGCCTCCCACATGTGCCCCAACTGGGGATTGAACCTGCAACCCAGGTATGTGTTTTTGACTGGGAATTGAACCCAAGACCCTCTGGTGCACAGACCGAAGCTGGAACACTGAACCACACCGGCCAGGGCATGTTCACACACTCTTAAGAAATCCCCCCAGTGCCCAGTGCCGGAGCCCACCAGCAGAGTCGAACGGTCCTGAGGAAGGGGTGAGGATGGAGAAAAGACAGACACAAAAACGATGGGATCGGGAGGACTGCAGCTCATGACTGCTGCAGCCCCGAGTTTATTTTCCAAGCTCAATTTACACCCGCGCTGTTGTTTTTGCTGAATAGCACCCCGCCCCACATTCCTTCCCCTTGCCCAATACAGAGTAATTCCTTTAAGGACATATGAATGTTCTTTCAGAGTAAACATCCTGCCTCCTGCAGGAGCTCAGACCTTGGTAACTACCTTTGTCTCTGCTTCTAATGGGAACTTTTTGGGGAGGATTGAGTCCTTGGCTTGGTATGTGGCTTGACTGTCCCTTAACCCTTCAGGCCGGGGCCAGCTTCCTCATAAGCCTTTCTAGAATTTATGGCCGCAAGCTAAATTAGTATCGCCTTGGTGCCTCAAGGTCTGGGTCAGGGAGCAGGAGAGCACATCTGCAGCTCACCCAGGCAGCACCTCCGTGCCTGGGGCCACAGCGGCTCCCCACAGCCCAGGTTTGGGAGGGAAGATGTTCTGTAGGCTTGGTCTTCCTGCCCATCTAGCCCTAGGAGATGGGGTCCCAGCTCCACTCACCCTCCGGCCAAGGCATAGTCACGCACTGCACCCTGGGCTTCCAACAGCTAAACCCTTCTCTGTCATCTTCAATAGAAGGTGCTCAAGATATATTTATTGATTTCAGTCCCATCCTTAAGATTTCCAAGGCATCCCCACCCTTAATTGAAACAAAACAAAACCGTCCCCATTCTGCCCAGTCCCTCCCCAGCTAAATCAGTCCCCCTCCGACCCTGTTGGGAGGACCGGATACCACTGCTTCCTGCATTTCCCCGCCCTCCCTTGCTTTCCGCACCCCCCCGCCATTCAATCACAGCCAGGCTTGAGGATCAGGGCTCACGTCCAGTGAGCGCTTCCAGCCTCCCTTACCCACCTCTGTGTGGCCTGGACCCCTCCGCCCAAGGTCAGCTGTTGAAATGGACGGTCACCCTCCCCCAAACCTGCCGAGCTGTTGCTAAGCTGCAGTCACCACCCACCCACCCAGGAACTTAATCCGGAGCCTGTGAACCTTGGTTCTTTCTCCCTGTGCCACCCCATGGGTCCAGGTGCTCCCCACCTGCAGAGCCCACCTCCCCATCTCCCAGCATGCCCCTGGCCCGAGGCAGGTGTTGGGAGAGTGAGTGTGGCTGCGCCGCTGGACTCAGGGGTCCTCTGCCCAGATTGGCCCAGTGCCTGCCCGGGAGCCTTAGTATCGCTAGTGCAGGGGCCCCACAAATACCCGGACTGGCCACGATGCCTCCGTCTCCTCTTGTTCACACCGGAGCAGCCTTGCTAAGCTCCTCAGGCATCTCTCCAGTGCTCTTAGGTAAACTCCACACTCTGCCCTTGTCTGGCACTCACCCTCCTCCGGTCCCCAGTGGTACTCTGCTCCAGCTACAGTGAGTTCCCGCCAGGTGCCCTGGTGCCCACTGAGGCCTCCTCAGCCCACCCCACCTCCCCCAGTGCAAGGCCAGCTCGGGCGTGTGGGCCAAACTCTGCAGGCTGCATCCCCCAGCCTCCTGCTTCACGCTTCCTGTTCACCCCTTACCTCTGAGCATGGTCACCACGTGGCGTCGTCATGATGTATCTTCCTGCCTGTCCCTACCCACACCATGAGCTCCCTGAAGAGAGTGTATTCCTGGCCTTGAGTTTGAGTCTCAGTGCCAGCATGTGTCTAGCTCAGGGATGGCCGAGCTGCACACTCAGTCCAGGGGTGAAACCCGGCCAGCGCCAGATCTTATGATAAAGGCCTATTGGAACCCAGCCATGCCCATTTGTTCACATATTGCCTGGCCGCTTTTGCTACACCTGTAGGGTTGAGTAGTTGTAAAAGACTCACGACCTGAAAAGCCAGAAGGATTTACGCCCCGGTCCTTCACAGACGCACGGTCTGGCCCACAGCGGGCGCTCAGTGAGTCCTTGAAAATGAGCAGTGATAGCAGCTTATGGAGCTGCTTCCACATGCGGGGACCGTGTGAAGCTCTAACTGCATCATCACATTGAAGCCTCCTGGTGGCTCTATGAGGTTCAGCAGCCACTGTACCTCTCCTTTTCAGATGAGAAAGCTGAGGATTAATAATTTGCTCAACATCAGTTGGTAAGGATGTGGCCCTGGCAGTGAAGCCCATCTGACTGCCTCCAGGACCTTGGCCTTGCTGAGTAAGGCAAACATGGGTGGGGTCGTGGAGGCAAAGGTGGTGCAGCGAGAGGAGAAATGAGGGTACTCGTCGAGGGTAGGGGCGGCCACAGCCTCGTTCACACACCTTGATCTTGTGTTCCGCTTGGGACTTTAAGTTTCTCTGTCTCTTGATCACTTCTAAGGCATTTAGGTAAAATTAGGTACACTAAGAAGTGAGAGCAGGATGGGACTGCTTTTTGGTTTATGGTTCAGTCCACCACGCTGCTCACAGGTGAAGCTATAAACAGGCCAGTCTTCTATGAAGTTTAATGGATGGCAGCAAACCCGGTGAGCAGGTGGAGCTTAGTGAGGGGCGATCTCCGTCCCCTGAGGACACCTCTGGGTTGGCTTTCGGTTGTCGTGGACACCTTGGACATCCCTGGGTGCCACGGCCTAGGGCGTGGTGAGGAGAGAGTTGTTTCTTTGATCTCCCCCTGGAAAACGAGGGTCTGTCTGTTGCTTGGTAGATGGTTGCTCGGTGAGTGTTTTATAGGGACAGGAAGTGATTGTAATGGGCAACCCGCCTGTTTGCTGGGCCTCAGGCACCGAGCGCGGGGCATTTCACGTGCATTGTCGCGTCATATCTACACACATCAGCCCTTTTCATGTCCATAGTGGGAAGGAGGGATCCACAGTCCAGGGACCTGTACTTGCTTCAGGTCCCACAGCTAACCATGCACGTGGCAGACCCAGGAGTCAGAGCCCATCAACCCACGTTCCCAGTCATCACTCCCAGTCACCATCAGAGCTCTGGGCCACTCAGGATCCAACTGTCAGGCCTGACCTGTGACTTCCTAAACGTAGTCCCTCAGCTGTTCGCTGGGCTAGGTTAAGCCTAGCATCCGGTTCAGCTGGGGTCAGGCCCTTGGAGGCAGTGGCCGTGGGCAGCTGCTTAGGTGTGGCTCCTCCCTCCTGCAGGTCTTTAGGACTCAGGCCGCTTCTTGGGGTCTAGTTTCTCACTTCTGAGGTGGTGGGGTTTGCGAAGCAAGTTTAGATGTTTCTGTTGCCCAATACATGGTGAAGATTGATGCCGCCAGAAAACTGAGACATATTTGAATAGTAACTATAAACCATTTTGTTCCATGTTGCATTCTGCTTCAGGACACTTGTCCATCCCTGCCTGTCTCCAGATCCTCCAGGGCCCAACTCACTTGCCACCTCTGATTCTCCCTCATGGCGTGATTCAGCTGACAGTGTCATTGAATGCTTCTGGGAGGCCCACGAGAACAGAATAGTCCTGCCCTGTGGGACTAGCTGGCGGGGGGTGGAGGGGTGGCGGACAGGCCCGCTCAGTGTTGCCTCATAGTGGGCACTCTGGGAGCCCAAGCATCTGACTCAGTGGGTGGGACAGAGAGGAGTTGCAAGCACTTCTCAGAGGGAGCAACTCTGGCTGGGTTTTGAAGGCTGAGTAGGAGTTAGTTGTAAGGATAAAGGGGCAAGCTGTGCTATGGGAGGTCAGGGCCTGAGAGTATGGTGGTTGGTGCGAGTACTGGTGAGTAGACTGGCTGGAGCACAAGGTGAGAATGCTGGGAGCAGTGGTCAAAGAGGGAAAGCTGGGCCTTCTCCCTGCTTGGAGCCCCTCTATGTGCTCCAGCTCACATCGCTGAGTAGTTGGGGCTTCTTACCCATGTGGGCTCCTTAAAGATGGGTTGCAGGCAGCTGAGGGCAGTGGAGAGTACACAGGTCTTCAGCTCCGCAGCCTGAGTTCAAGCCCCAGCATTATCCCTTGCTGGCTTTGTAAGTTGGGGCTTATTCCTTAATTTACCCAAGTCAGCCTCTTCATGTGGAGGAAGTGACTGTCCCTGCCTCCCTCTCGGGGCTGTTGTGAAGAGTGAATGAGGCAGGGACAGAGAGCGCCTAGTGCAGGGCCGGAGACAGGCAGAGAGAGGGTACTCTGGTGAATCCAGAGTCCTAATGACCAAACCCTTCCTGCTGCCAGGGTCTGATCAGAACCATGTCCACTGACGGTGAGGTGCATGGTTTCCCCTCTACCAGGAACCCTGGATTCTGGCCCACGCAGGGAAAATGAACAGGTGGTGGGTAAGCAGGAGCTACCTGCCACTCCCAGTTTAGAACCTGTGAGTGGGGCAAGCCTCGGAAAACTGCCCACTGAGAGAAAGGGACACGTTCCCGTGTATGCATGTTTGCAGACTGTGAAGGCATTCAGGGGAGACTTAGTCCCCCTAATATCCTGAGTGGTGAAGGCAGGGCTCCGGGGTTAGGGAGCAGAGACACAGGAATGAGCTGAATGGTTCCCCCATGTGCTGGGCACCTGGGACAGGAGTGAGTCCAGCAGACACTTCCTGTGAGGGGCCTGCAAGAGACAAGCCTTTATGTTCCACACCCAGCATGTGCCTGACACATAGTAGGCCCATAGTACTTATTTGTTTGTTGTGTCTTACAGACTCCTCATTTCCAGGAAACTGCGGAGAGCTGTTGGTTTCCCAAGGGTGTGTGTAAAATATTCAAATAGGAACCGTGTATTGAACGAAAGTTTGTCTGAATAGCCTTTTTTTTCCAGGACCCAGATCAGTGGAGTGAATGTCTCAGCCCTGAAACCCGGGAACAACTCAGCCCCACCAGTTTTTCGTTAAGGAACCAGGTTCAATGAAGTCCTCTTCTTGTCAGCAGGTGCACTTGTCCAACCACAGAGGTTACACATGCCAGGCACTCTCACACCTCGGCTGGCAAAAAGGGGATACTGAGGAAGTGTTTCCTTCCTGGATTTAAATAGCTTGATTCGTGGATTTTTTCATAGAGAAAGTCCATTGGCTTGGCCTCGTGGAAAAGGTTCAGGGGCTCAAAAGTGGAGACAGACTTTTCCTGTGGTGGCAGTTGTATCCCTAGGTTGTTGGTTTGGGTCCAGATGCCTGGAAGGACGCTGTCATCACGAAGCAGGGGCTTGAATCTGACGGTTTCGTGTATGTTTTTGCTGACCAGGGGCTGGTACAAGATAACTTCACGTTGATGGACACCAAGTCCATCTTGAAGGAGCAGCTGGCTGTGGCTGAGGCCCAGCTTGACGAACTTTACCAGCTGGGGGAGAAGAACTTGAAGCTGACACAGAAGCTGCAGGACCTGGAATTGGTATTACAAGCTGTTGTGACCCATGTAACACAGATTGGGGCAGTGTCAGGTTATGTGGTGCCCTGCTCTGATTTTCAGCTACTGGGTTGGTGCTGCTGCTGACATGCTGACCCACTGACTGTGGGAGACGCTTCCTAAGCTCAGCGGCTTGAGTGGGCACCACTTAGGGTCCCTCAACCAGATAGGGCTTGACCGCTGTGCTGCTTTTCTGTAAGGATGGATGTACATGGGTGTCGCAAAAAGGGTTTCTGCTGGTGTGTGATATGCGGGCTGAGCTGTGGTATGTTAGTCCCATGGCCTTTCCGAGTGTGTTAGGCCCAAGGCCTGCTCAGGGGCTTCACAGCTGCCTTCATCACATTACTTGCTTTAAGGCCTGTGCTGTAGCTACTTTGTTCAGACACCACTCAGTTAGAGACCTCAGGTGTCTTCATCACCCAGGTCCCTGGCTCAACATCTCTTAGTGGTTGTAACTCTCACAGCTGGGCCTTGCAGGAGTCATTTCTGTGCAGCTGTGTTTTGGGAAGTGAGCAGGTGCACGGAGGCCCTTCATCTGGGGGAATGAGGGTGGATGCACAGGGGCTGGGGCCTGTCCAGGGTCTGCCCCAGGCTGCATCCTCACGCCTTCCCTCTTCCTGCATTAGGACCAAGACGCACACAACAAGCGCACTGAGGAGCTGCTGGAGGAGATCACAGTCCTCAAGACTGCTCAGTGGGGGAGCTCGAGTGAGTCCGCCCACCTGGGCCGGGCGCTGGAGCAGCTGCCCCAGGACGCACCCCTGTCGGAGGGTAGGCCGCAGCCCCAGGTGCCCAGGAGCCAGCCCAGCTGTGGTGCCTCCCTCATTCAGGGAGCTGAGCCCTTGGCTCTGAGTCTTATGTGTCAGCCCATCCTCACGTCAAGGACATAGGACTCTATTCAAGGGTCGTTTCCTCACAGCTCTCCCCAGGAGAACATGAAGGGCCTGGCATGCAATACAAAGTGTTGCCAGATTTCTCAGTTCCCATATGGACAGTGCCAGCAGCTCACAGACTACAGCAAGCTGACTGCAGAGAATGTCTCAGATCTACCCATGGGTGACTGAAAGCTCTGGAGGGCAGGAGACATCCCAGGGGTGACTAATCTTCACTATAAATGTCCCCTGGGCATTATTTCCTCTGTTCATTTGCATGATTGGGCAAGATGGATGCTGTCTGTTCTGTCTCCCTGGGTAGGGGCTGCTAAGTGGCTGCTTCTCACGGGACCCAGGCCTCTTTCTCTCCCTCTTGTGTCTGCGCCCTGCCCAACACCCCCGACAGAGGAGGTGTTGAGTTGGCCAGGGGTAGGTGGCTGGGGGGTGCCAGTGCATCAGGAAGCCTCAGTGCCTGGCAAACAATAGCCAGTTCCTGGTTTCAAAGATAGCAACATGCACCTGAGGGTGCAAGGAATGTTTTTTGAGAACTTTACAGAGCAGGAAGGCTCTTGGCTGGTTTGGGGAGGGGGCTGCTTTTTCAATTCTGGTTAACAGTCCTAAGCATAATGGAAAGGCTGGTGAAAGCAGCTGGATATTTCTTCTCTTGCAGGGGTCCCATCAGTTCCAAACCTAAAATCAGTTCATCGAACTATCTATTGATCTGTGTGAGATGTTAGTTCTTTCTGTGGTTTATGTGGCTGCAGTCCTGGGGCCGAGGAGTCCCTCGGGAAAACAGGGAGTCCCTCGGGGTCTGGGAGTTCAAGTTCATCCGGGAGGACCCCTGCCCCTTGGAGGAACACAGAGGTGGTGCCAGCTGGCAGGGACCATCTCAGACCCAATGTGTTTCTGTAAGAGACCAGGGTGGCTGGTGGGGCTGGAAAGCCTCACTGACTCAGACTGGTCAAGGTAGTTTGTGAGCCCCTCAGGTCAGTGGCAGTGATTTATTCTCCGTGTTTCCCACTTCTACTGCTTCACTGGAAGCTCATGAACAAAATGGAATGTACTTGTGCGTGGGTGGTATGGTGACTTTTTGAGGCAGAAAGGCCTGGCCTAGAGTCCTGGCTCCTCCACTTGTTAGCTAGGTGACCCCTTTTAAACCTGTTTTCTTATCTGCAAAATAGGGGCAATGAAGCTGCCTTACAGGGTTGCTGTGAATATCCTCTGAGAGGAGACAGCAAAGCACACGCTGTGCCTGGCCCACGGGCACCAACCAAAGAAGGCTGCTCTTATCGCCCTGCCTTAGTAGAAGATATCCCATTGCCCTGGTTCTTGGGGTGCTCATGAGCATAGCACCCAGTAAAGAACCATTGGTTGTCTTCCCAATAAACTGTTGTCATCATAATAGCCTGAGGCACTGGCTTTTATGGGAGAGGAAATGAGGCTTGCAGTGAATTCCATTGTTGTACCTGAAGAACCTTCACAATCATTTCCATGAGTGCAGAGCTTCGGGTGAGACAATGGAAAAGCTTGGGGTGGGCATTGGTGACGGTTGCAGGACAGTGGGAATGTATCTAATGCCCCAGAACTGCTTGCTTAAAAGTGGTTAAAACAGTGAGTTCTGTGTTGAATGAATATATTTCAGCACAGTTTTAAAAAATGCTATTTTAAAAGTGAATGCTGCAGAGGTACTGTCCGCATGACGGCAGTGTTTAGATTACAGGTGTTTTAGTCGGTTAACGTCATTTGTAGCCTTGTCAGGACGAAGCCCTTCACGTGTCTCCTTGTGTTGATGGCGCGTGTCTGTGTGTGGTCAGCGCTGGGATACAGTCAGGACCATGACGGCTCATTTGCTGCACTGCTGAGCTGCCTGCTGCTGGGGTTTTTAGCATGTTTTGGCTTTTTGGGTCTGCACTGCTCTCCTTGGTGGGAGATGAGAATAAAGGGCGGGATGCAGACACTTTTTTCCTTGTGATGGTCCAGAGTTGCTGGGCACATGCATTTTGTTTCCAGCTTGATGTGCCTGCTGTGAAAGCCGCCCCTGTGTTCTCCCAGCCCCTAGGGTGGTGAAGCAGCAGCAGGTGGAGGTGCTGCACTATTAGCAATACAGTGTGATAGGCTCCCAGGGCTGAGCACGTGGCACTGGAGGGACAGGCAAGGGAATAACCCTGAGCCCTCCTTCGAGGGCTTTCATATACATTCATTTTTTCTTCATGAAAAAGCCCCGGGACCTACCTAAAGTCACGCACCTGGTGTGGCAGGAAGGGGCCCAGAACCCCCATACTCCTTGGATCTGTGCTCCCTTTTCTATTCTGCATTTAAGCTGTTTAAAAGCAAAGTAAAGTTTTCTATCTTTAACTTATGTTTTTATCTTGCTTCGGACTCTTAAAGCAATTTAGATATACTATGTCATTCCTTTTCCAATGTAATTGTGAAGTTACAAAATGAAATCTCTGTCCAAAGGACCTTATATGGGGATGGCAAGTACTGGGCATATGTTCCCCATGGCCTCTACCACCCCTGGCGGACATAATGGTCAATTATTGTGCCCCCCCCAGCCCCAGCTGAGTTACCCAGACTCCCACCACTCAGAGCTGGCACAGAAAATGACATCTGTTTGCCATCTCTGTTAGTCCCTGAAATCCTTGACTTGAAAGTCAGGTTAGAACTTGGTAAAAGTGGTTCCAGCAGTTCCATGGCCTTGAACTTTTGCATTGGCTTCTTCACTGTCACCTGCTTTCCTCCTCAGCTCTGGGTCGCCCCCCTGGGAGATATAAGCTGAGCCAGCAGGGGGCCATAGTGGTCTGAGGAATCCTCAAGTGCGGATCGCAACAGCACACTGTGAAAAAGAGAGGGTACCCAGATGACCTGTGGGAGACCATCCCAACCCCTCAAGCCTTGGGCTCGGGCTGATGGCTATCTTGAGCCCGGGGGCAGAGAGGGGAAATGGAGGCCCCTGGAATCTGGGTTCTGACACGACTTTGAACTTCAGCCTCCAGGAATTCTGAATTTGAGCTGAAGGAATGCAGCTCCATCCACATCCTGAAGCTGGAGGAGGGCCAGAGCCTCCAGAGCACCATCCAGGGGCTGCAAGACACGTCCCTGGCACTGCATAAGAGCAGCCTCAAGTGCAAGGAGCTGGAGAGGGAGAGCCAGCAGCTCAGCCAGAAGGTAACCATGGGTGGTGTCTGGAACCCACGGGCAAGCAGGTGGCCAGGTGGAGCCCCCAGGTGCTGGTGAGGCTGCACAGCTGTGAGAAATGCAGAATCCAGGGCAGCCACAGGGGTAGCAGAGGGACAAGGGCAATTAATCACTGAGAAGAGTCAGGAGGCATCGTGATGTGTCCCTGAAGCAAGTGACCAGACAAGATGGACCTCTGTGTGCCTTGTTGCCTTCATCTGTGAAATGGGGTTGACTATGGACCCACCTAATAGGTGGTGTGAGGGTCATGTGAGTTAGTGTAGATGAAGGGTCCAGCACATGGTAAGCGATTAATGGAAAGAGAGCAGCGCCCTGTTCGAGATCCCTCGGTGGGCATTGGACAGGAGTAGTGATGGGAGACGCGCACCTGAGTGTGGGATCATTGATGGGCCATTTCGGGGCATTGCTGCGGGTGAACAAGGTCCGTGCTCACTCTCCTTCCCATCGGTGGGATGAGGGGGGAGGTGGCTTAACTGCATTTCTTTTCTGGACAGCCCCCGGGTCTCCCCAGCAGTACAGTGCAACACGGACATCTGGGGAACAGGCCTGGTCCTACAGTCAGGAGGACCCCATTCCCACAGCAAGGAGGGCTGGGAGAGGCTAGGATGGCCTCCTGTGCTGGCCACTCTGGGTCAGGGGATCAGTTCCTACAGCCACACCGGGGATGGCAGGGCGGCACTGTGGGCTGTGCACACAGCTTGACCACATTCTGGATGAGGGAAGGGCAAGGGAACTCTTGCTGACCACCTTGTGGGACTGGTGCTTTCAGGTGTCTGGGTGTCTGTCCCAACCTACCCATGAGTCCCGCCAGTGTCATTTGCTGAAGCTGCATCGGCAGCAGGAAGGACACGGGCTGCAGGCAGGAGACCTGGGTCCAGCTCTGCTGGCACTTTATCTCTGGGTGAGGCTCAGGGCAGCCCCTCCTGTGGAGTGGTTTGCCCAGGCCTCCCGTGGGACATCCAGGGTTCCATGACTCAGTCTCCTTGTCCCCTTGAGGCATTGTGTGCCTTGCAGCACAGTAGCTGGCAAATAGTTTGTCCTTTCTCTGTGGGACAGTAGGAAGCCTGCCTCATGCCATGTCCCTCGGTGCAGCCCGCACAGGGAAAGCCACTGGACAGTGTGGGGTTCTTAGGCTCACGTGGGCCTGCGCAGGAAATGTCTCTAAATGGCAGACCAACCTTGGCTGAAATAATAAGAATTTTCTGTTAGAAAGATGAGACCTCCGACTCGGCGGGTCCTCCCGGGTCTGCTGCAGAAGGCCTGTGATGTGACCTGTGGCCCAGCGCCCGCAGGCCCGAGAGATGCTGCTGGTGCTTCTCCTCCCTCAGTCCCTCCTCTGCACAAGCAGGGCTGGTGGTGGGTGCCGTCACCCTGGCACGACTCCTTAGCCCCCCATGTCTCGGGTCCCACCCATGCTTCCTCTCTGCATCAGTTCCCTGGTAGGACACCATATGGTCCTGCCACAGCCCTCAGGAGCCATGTCTTGGCTCAGAGTCCCTGGTAGAAAGGCGAGGCCACAGTTCCCAGACCAGAGCTGCCCTGTGCCAGGTGCCAGGAGCCCTGGGAAGGTGGCCGTTGCTCTGTGGAGGGCTCCTCCTTCCATCCTGCGGGCTTCCCTTCCTGCTTGGCCCGCTTGGGACTTGGCTTCATCTGTCCTGACCCAGCAGGGCTGGCTGTGCTTTCTCCCCCGAGCCTGGCAGGTGACTAGTCCCCCTTAACATGGAGTGGATGGTGCCTCTCGGCCATCAGCTAAGTACCGCAGGTGACATGGCCCAACACTGACCTTCCTGGGAGAGGGAAGGCACAGCCTCTGACAAATCTAGACAGCATGGCCACTCTGGGAGTTGTCCAAGAAGGAGGGAAAAGGGTCAGCCAGGACACTGTAGCCTGGAGTCCTTGGCCCTCTGCTGCCAGCTCTGGTCTCCCACCACTCAGCGTGGCACCCAGGTTGTAGGCTCACTTTGGTCTGAATGTCTCTAAACCTTAGCTCCCGAAGTTAACATCCTTCCCTGTAACTCAGGACACTTCTGTGGACCTTAGAGAAGGTGCCACTCCCTCATCTAACCACATTGATATCCCAAGAGTTCATTTCTTCAACGAGGATCCCTGGTTGTCAGAGGAAGAGAGGCAGCCCCTTGGGGGCCTGTCATGGGAACAGTAGGGCAGCACAGGGGCTGAGAGGCTGGTTCTGGGAACCACAGCCTCACCCCATGAGCCCAAGTCCGGTGCTTTGGGAGGGACGAGAAACCCTGTGGGGCCACTCGCATCTCAGCCAGTGAGCTCTCCTAGGGGAATGGGGTCCTTTGGGGACAGACAGCAACAAAGGCTCCAGTGCAGGGCAGGAAGGATCAGACAGAGAGAGAGGTGGGGTTGGCCAGCAGTGTGGGTGTGACGTGGGGCAGCCACATCTCAGACCAGAAGCAACAACAGTCAGATACACAAAGGCTGGAGCAACGTTCTTTCTCTGGGAGGGAAGGGGTGGAGGGTGAGCGAGGTGGGGTTGGGGCATACTCCACAGGCCCCGGCTGAGTGACAGCAGGGCTGGGGTTGGCCCACCACTGTAAATGGAGCTCGGCCACATCCTCACTGTGGGGCTTGGACAAATTACTCGATTTCTCTGACCCCGTACCCTTCCCTGAATGATGGCTGGTGACAATTGTCCAGGGCCTTCCTCCTCAGAGCCACTCTCAGGTATGGGCCCTGCCACTGAGGAGATGCTTGGTTCTCTGCTGAGTCCAGGCCTTGTACTAGGAAGTGGGGCAATGATGAAGAACGACCAGAAAGACGTTTTTACTTCTGAGAAAGGCTCAGACACGTGGCATGTTGTAGCGCATGTTGCCATTGGCTCTGGCTGGGTGAGGCTCCCCCGTCCGAGAGTCCCCAAGTTGAGGCAGGGGGCTTGGTATGCTGACAGGGAGATGTGAGGACATGAATGGGAGCCCCAGTGTGCCCGGCCCTCTCCACTCACGGGGAAGAAGCGAGCCTGGCTGCTGTTTCCAGAGGAGTCTGGAGACAGAAACCTTTACCTGTGAGAGAAAGGCAGGGTGGCCCTCCCCCAGACAAGAGGGCAGAGCTGACATTAGAACAGCCATCCTTCTGGGAGCTTGGTAAAGCTACCTGTGCCATCCACACTCCAGACAGGCGAAGAGAGTAGGCTCCTGGTCCTGGCTGCCCACTGGGTCACTGGGGGTCTGAGAGACCGACCCCAAGAGGTTTTAATTGGTGTCCTGAGGTCTGGAGTCCTTAAAGGCTTTGAGAACCATCTTTGACTTTGGAGATCCAGTATTTAGAGCAGTCACCCCAAACCCGCAGCATCAGGGTCACAAGTCAACATGCAGATTCTTGGGCCCCAGCCCCAATCGACTATGGCAGAAGCTCTGGTGACGGGTGAGGGGACAGGGCTCTCACAAGGGATCAGCTGTTTCCTCATACTTGCGGCCTGCGAGCTGTGTGCTGAGCACTTCACACTGACAGAGGCTCCTGATGATGCCTGTTGCTTGCTGGCCCTGTGTCAGTTATGGAAACCCACTAGTGGTCACATTGGTAGCAGGAAGCAACCCTTTCTCCCACCTCCCAGCTGGTGATGAGTTTGGTGTCAATGGGAAGGACAGCAGCATGGGTCTCACCTGGGAGCGGAACCTCAGGTCCCGCCCTGGCCTCCAGAGTCTGAGTCTGTGTCCATCACGTTGTTCAGGTGTCAGGCACAGTGTGAGAGAAGTGCTGATCTTGGCCGTTCCTGTTCAGGGAGGTTGGGCACTGGTGGGTCCCAGCAGAAGAACTTTTTGCGGGGCTGGTGACTGGGCCATTGTCCAGGCAAGATGGAAGGTGGTGTGGCCTGTGGCAGGCAGTGGGCTGTGGAGGGGGGAGCCACATGGGGAAAGAGGACAGGCCTTGGGGACACATTTACTTGGAGGGTGAGAGGAAGGACAGACATGGCAGAGGACCACTCCGAGAAGCTGGGTGAATAGGAATTTCCCCAACCAGGTGGAGTACCTCCAGGATATCCAGTGGGTGTGGCTGCTGGCCCCAGGACATGTGACCTGGCTCTAAGGATAGTAGTAGACAGGACCTAAGATGGAAGCAGAGAGAGTGAGGAGTGGTGAGCTGGGAGGGAAGCTGACCAATGGGGGCCAAGAACTTTTTCTCTACCATGAGCTGAAGGTGCAATCTGTGGGCTGAGAAGAAGTGGTCAAGGGTATGGGGAGGTCACTGCAGAACAAGGCCTGATGTGGGGAGGTGGCCCAGTGATGCCATCAGGAGCCAGCTTGTTTCTCCCTGCTCTGCTGGCCTTGGCAGTGGCTGTTGGACCTCCCCAATGTCAGGAAGAAGGTCTTTCCTTGAGAAAAGGCCTGTTAAAGTATCTGTGGGGCTGACAGCATTGGGATTTCTTTAAATTACAGTTCACTTCATAAAACTAACTCTTCAATGGGCTTGGTCTTTGGCTCTGCAGATTGAAGAGCTGCAGATGGAGCTGCAGAGAGAAAAGCAGAGCAGCCAGGATTTGGAGACCCTCAGCGAGGAGCTGATGGAAGATAGAGAACGATTGCACAGCGACATGGAGATCCTAAAGTCTGACAAGGCCAGACAGGTAGGTCCTCCAGAGCGAACAACTCCCCTGGAGGCCCTGCCTGCCAGAGGAAGAGTCCAGGACCATTGTCATGGCCTGGTAATTTATCAGTGGCCCATGGATCTCTGGTTTCCTCACTCAGCTGCAGCTCAGACAGCAATTCTCAGCCACAGCAGGGTGCTGGGGGCAGATGTTGCTTCCCAGGGACACTGGCCATCTTCCTTTTGATAGTCATGACTTGGAGGAGGGAGGAGGTGCTCCTGGCTATGCTGGGTAGAGGCCAGGGATGCTGCTAAGTGTCCCGCAGCTTATGAGTCAGCACCACAGGACAAAGAATGAACTTTCTCCAAATGTCCAGTGTCACACTGATCACCCTGGCAAACCTCCAGGGCTAATTTGCCTCCGACCACAAGAAGTCCTAGGGTAGGCAGTCCAGTGGTGGGACAGCATCTCAGTGAGGCCACCAGGAGCCAGGCTTCTCTCTCTGTGCTCTGCTGGTCTTGGCAGAGACTATTGTACCTCCCCCAAAAATGGGCAGGAAGAAGGTAGAGGGTGAAGGTACAGAGGGAAGGTCTCCCCAGGACTCTATCAACATCTCATTGGCCAGACCCGACACATGACTAGCCCTAGCTGCAAGGGAGGCTCAGTATCAAGCACTTGAGTTTCAGCCTCTCTCATGGTGCTGAAGAGGGTGCTGACAAGGTGCTGTGTATCATCCCAGGGCAGGCGCAATCCCCACCCTGATCTGGGTTACAGTTTAGAAGTCAGAATGACAGGTGACAAGCCAGGTAACTTCAGATGTGTGCTATTGAGGGAATGTGCGAGAGTCCTGGGAGCGCCTTGCTAGGTGTAGGACATTTAGAATAGTGGTGCAGGGCTTTTCTTACGAGCTGACACACACTGAGCCCTGGAGGGTGAAGAGGAGCCCGTGATGCTGAAGGCCAGAGCTTGGAGGGCGGTGTGTGTTCAAGGCAGAGAGAAGGTCACATGCAATGTCTGTGGGGAGAGTGTCTTAAGGAGAGGCCACAGGGGTGGGCCAGCTCCTCGGGCCCCTGCCGACCAGGATAGAAAGAACCGAGTGACATCACTTTCACTGTGTTAAGTAGGAGGAGATGTAGTTTATGTTTCTAAACCAGCCTGGCTGTTGTGCATGTGCTTGACTTTGAACTGTCTCAGTGGGGATCTCCGTGCCCTTCACCTTGTGTCCATATCAGGCCTCTGGGAAATGTTAGAACTTCTGTCGGGTCCACGGTGGCGTGGTCTTTCCAGGCCTACACTTTAGTCCCCTAGTTTGGACCCAAACCCCTGAAATATGTTCACACAGCTGCCTGTGTCTTTTTCATTGTGTTTTCTTGCAGGTCGATGATCTTGATCAAATAAGGGTTTGTCTCAACGAACTGGTCCGGTCTCTGCGGCAGAGGTCCCAGGTCACCAGTGAGGCCTGCATGAAGGACATCAAGAAGGGGAGCAGAGACCTCCACCAGACGGGGGCAGAGACCAGCACCAGCCTCAACAAGCTGCAGTTGGTGAAGCAGCAGCTGTACCGGGACCTGGAGCAGATGACCGAGCAGGTGGAGCAGGTGGCGGAGCTGGAGAAGGAGAAGGAGAAGCTGGCCAGGGAGGTCTCCTCTCTGAAGACAGCCACCGACGCTCTGGAGTGTGAGAACCAGGGCCTGATACTGGAGAACCAGAGGCTGCAGCAGACCCTGGAGAGCAGCAGCCAGAAGTCACAGGCCCAGGAGCAGGAGCTCGGGGAGCTGGAGGCAGAAAGCCAGGCCCTGCAGCAGGGCCCGGAGGCCCCGCAGCTCGCCACCAAGCAGCTGGGGAGGCCCGAGGAGGAGGCGCAGCTGGCAGCAGCTTATGAGGCCCTGCTGCAGGAGCACACGTGCCTGGGCTCGCTCCACGAGCACCTGTCAGGGGAGTACGAGGCCCTCAAGGACGAGCATAGCCGCCAGAAGACGCTGCTGCATCGCACCCTGGAGCTGGTGCACAAGTCTCAAAAGGATAGGTGCGTGCCGGCTACTGGCGGGCAGACTGGCGGGCTCCCCTGGGCTCCTGTCCCCCCTTCGCTCTGGCCCCTCGAGTTTCCTCTGGACCTGCTGCTTCACAGTGAATAGAAGTACATCGAGCTTCACCTTCAGCGGTGTGGCTTTTGTGCAGCTGGAGACGGGGGCAGGAGGGTCCCCAGGGGGAAGGGTGTGCACACTACTCCCAGTTCAGGGAAACCACGTGTCAGCTTTGGGGGCCCTGCTCCCCTGAAGATTCCTACTCCCTCTTCCTTTTGTCTCCAAACCAAGAATGTCGGGGGACGTTCACCGAGCTGCCTGTCTGCAGTGATGTGCTTCCCTAGCTTCCCAGGCCTGTTCTTCCCTGTCAAAGTCTCAAAGTCTGGGCTTTTTTTTTTTTTTTAACTTTTAATTTTGAAAACTTTTGAATAGATAGGAATACACAGAATAGTGCAGTGAAAGCGCTGTGTGCCATCACCAGCTTCAGTCCTTGTCAACACTGCCTTTCTCGGTTCATTGTGACCTCCTCTCTACCTCCATGCGCCTTTTCTTTGGGGTAAAACTGATGTATGTTGAAATGCATAAATCTTAACTTTGTGCTCCTGACAAATGGGGGCTTTGTGTGCATGCAGTCCGCCAACATGACCCGAGCTCCTGCCGGGCAGATCCTGATTGCGCCAGGCCCCGGGAAGGTGCAGCAGGACCCAGAGCCTGGGAGAGGTGGATGTGCATGGGACTCAAAGGCGGGAGAGGGGGGATCCTCTCAGACACCTGGAGCAGTGCAGGAGGGAGCTGTCGTCCACACATTGTGCTTGTGAGACGTCCCTGCTGACGGTGTTTCCTGTGACTCTGCCTCACAAGACGCGAAGCAGATGCTGGTTCTTTAGTGGGAGCAGCTGAAGGGCAGGAGTTTCCCTCGCAGGGATCCAGGGAGGCCGCTAAGCCAGCCAAGCCTGGTGAGGGCATCTGATGATGTCGTGAGCCTGGGGGTGATGACACTCATTTATTCACTTACCTAGCACTTCCTGTTGACTCTCTTTGGGGCCTTCCACCCCCTTTTCCACCCAGGTCTCCATCCTTCAGGGCTGCTGGCATGTCTGCTCCTATTAGGCCTGCTCCTTCCAGCCAAAATGAGCATCATGAGCCTCTTGGCATCTCCATCTCTCCTCCTCCCGCACCCATACTGTGTTCACGTGATGCTTAGTGAGCATCTACTGGATGTGGGTCCTGTGTCTAGATGTGGCGGGAATGCACCCAGCTGACTAATGATGGGAAACTGGTGTGGTGCCCACCCCTCACCAGGTGCTTACAGGCCTCATCCTTAATGTCCTGTCATATTTATAACAGTGTCATGATATACCTAATGTCCTGTTATATTTATAACAGTGTCATGATGTACCTAATGTTATATTTGTAAGTGTCATGATGTGTTCCTAATGTCTGTTCAGACCGGGAAGGTTTGTGCAGGTGGAATCTGAATGGCTCTGAAGGAGGAGTTCATTGCTGTTTTTCCTGTAGCTTCTTGCTCCATAAAACATGCGGACCTACTGTGCTACTCTGTAGGTTTCGCTGGTTGGAAAGATAGCTAGAGACCCCTTGGTATGTCTGCAGCCGGGCTACAGGTTTGTGGTGCAGGTGCCTGGAAGACAAGGATGATGGCTCTGCATTCATTCCATTTGACACAACACGGACACTCACTCGTTCCCCAGCACACGCTGGCTGATGTCAGACCCCGTACTAGGGATTCAATGGGAGCAAGACTCTCTCAGCGTCTTCCTGCAGCAGGGCAATTACTAATGGTTGGAATATGCTTGACCAGTGTGCTTGTCCAAGACACAACTGGGAGGCAGGAGTCGGGACCCTAATGGTCCATGGCCCTCTTTGTCAAATGGGGATGAGTTTTTCCAGAATCGTTAGCCTGGATGAGAAAGATCACCACCCTGCAAGCCAGGCAGAGCCCACCCCCACTTTTCACCTCCCACTCGGGGCAGCCTCTGCCCGTGGCTAAAGGCCATACGCACATTTGTCTTGAAACAGCCGCCTGAGCTGGTTTCCGAGTTTGAGTCTCCACAAGTGTTGGCTCCAGGCAGATGGTACAAGGACAGCTGATAGGGGGTGGGTGGAGGGCTGCAGACGACTCAGTCAGCACCTTGGAAGTGGGGAGCTCCCAAGCCATCCCTGGACTTGGAAGGTTCCAGCAGACAGGAAGGTCGGCCTGGGGGGGAACTTCCTGAGCCATCCCTGGACACAAGAGGTTCCCTGGACATGAGAGGTTCCAGCAGGCAGGAGGATCAGGCTGTCCCTGGACACTAGAGGATTGGCCAAGGGCTGGTCAGGGCCTCCCTCTTGTGCTCTACTGCCCTCCAGAGACACTGTTCTGTAATGAAGATTGAGGCAGGAAGAAAATAAAAGCCCCAAACTGAGGGGTAAGTTATGGGGGAGGTTAAGGGCTGGATTGGCAGTGCCTTGAGGAGCAGGATGTGTCTGTGTGCATGTGTATGTGCAACTCGCCCCGGCAGCTGCTTGGGCCCCACCAGGCAAGCCTCTGGTCAGTCGTGGTGTTCTCAGCAGACTAGCAGGGGGAGGCTGCTGTGACAGGGACTAGAAGGGACCACGGAGACACCTCAGGTGGGAAGAGGAGAGCTCAGCTCCGCAGCTGGAGGAGATCCCCCAGAGCTGGCCAAAGGCTGTCCCAACTGCCATTCTCCCATTTCTCAGCTGCCCAGGCCCACTCCCTGCCCATCTGTATCCCCCTCAGCTCTGCAGAGAGAAGCTGCTTTTGGGAGGCTCTGCAGTCTTCTGGGGTGCCTGTTCCTAGTGGGTGTGTTCCCTCCACAGGCATCAGGACATGGTGAGACACGGGGCGGCGCTGGGGCAGCTGGAGAAGCTGCTGAGCGCTGAGCGGGAGGCTCTGCAGCTGGAGCAGAGGGTCAACGACAACGTCACAGACGAGAACCGGAGGCTGCGGGAAGAGCTGGACAGGTAACTGCCCCGCCCCACGCAGCGGCGTCTGCCAGGGTTTCATTCAGACCAACTCACTCAGCACCCGCTGAGCAAAGCTCCAGAAAGTCCTCTGGTGATGGTATATTTTTACCAACCCTGTCAACTGCTGGATGGTAAGAAGGTAAAAGGGGACGCCAGCTGGTGTCTGGGATGGAAGGACTAGGGACACCTGGGATGGTGCCCTGTCTGGGCTTAGACAGCCTCACCTCCCACACTGGTGAGGATGATGATGGCATCGGGCCCGGGCACCCTCAGCCTCTAACTCCAGCGATCGGGCCCGTGAGGGAGAGAGGGAGAGCCAGTCCTCATTCACGAAATCCCTGTGTATGAATCACCTACTGGCTGAAATGTCCTTGTAACCCCCAGACTGGCACCTGTGGCCTTTCATGGATGTGCCCAGAGTGCAGGACACTGGTGTTGACTGATGCGCACATTTGCAGCTGAGGCCGACAAGGCCTTTGACTCCTGCCTTGTGCCAGCGCTCACACTGCAAATGAGCGTCCTGCTCATGGCCCAGTTAGTGCCATGATTTTCTCGTTTTGTGCTTTTGGGTGGCAATTTTGCTGTTTGAAATGGCCCCCAAATGGAGTGCTGAGTGCTGCCTAGTGCTCCCATGTGCAGTGCCGCACCGGGCCTCACAGGGAGGACACGAGTGGTAGATAAGGCTCCTGCAGGCAGGAGTCACAGTGCTGTTGCTGTGAGTATGTTACACAGGCATCTTTATGTCTTGTTCAGTTGACACAAGTGTGCCCTGAGACTTACAGGGACATGGGGAACAAGTTCAGTGGACACTGATTCTGTGTTCACAGTGATGATAGAACATTATACTAGGAATCATGGGAATTGACTGAGCTCTTGAACAGGTGAAGAAACAGCTCAGTGAGATTAAGTCACTTGTTCAAGGTCAGTGCTCCTAGTTGACACAGTCAGGTTTCGAGTCCAGGTCTTGTCTCAATCCAGAGTCATGACTGTAGGAAGCCTTCCTTCCCACAGCCTTGTTTTAGCATGTCCTGAAGGGCTGCAAACTCAGGTGCCTCTGGTGGCCAGGCAGGTCCAGGACATGGGGGAGAAGTGTCAGCGACAGACCAGACCCTCGTGGAGAGCACACACCATATGAAGGCATCAAATGGGAGGCTGGCCAAGGGCTTTTGTTTATGCTTTTTTTCCCCCAAGAATCTAGATATCTGAATGTTGATGTGAAACTTAAAAATTTTAAAATCTTTATAAACCAATTAATTAAAAACAACAACTGTGTAGGCCAAACTGGACACATCGGTGTTCAAACTGAGTCCATGAGCCTCTGGTAATTGGAGTTGCTGGTATAAATCTTCCCCCAGGAAACCCAGTGGGGTAATTATGATGATGACCATAATTTCACTGGGTTTACATAGTACCCAGAATCTCATATTTCATTTATCTCAGGAGTTGAAATTAGAAAGGGACTTGGAATTGGGGAGAAGAGCTGGGCATAGGCATAGAGTTTTAGAGCAAAATTGTTCTGGCTCAGTGTTTTTTAAAAGTGTTTTAATAGAAGAACCCTTTATCCAGGTAGGCAGGGATGCCAACGCCTTAAGTATAAAGAGTGCTAATAATGATGCTGTGTTGAAGTGGTGTCCGAGCCTGCCT